>NW_027441781.1:0-235000 GCF_048569485.1 Anomaloglossus baeobatrachus | reverse complement strand
TTTTGGAGGACATTATCCTCTTATTGTTGCTTTTTTACACATACCCAATAGTGAGATAGAGCTGGTGTATGTTACTTTTTGAGATTAATACATGAAAGATTTTACGTGAAAACATTGTGTGGCACTCCGATGTCCCTGAGAAGAGACGTACATGAAGGCCTCTTGAGTCTAATGTGCCCATTTTGAGGAAGTGAGTCTTTGTAGTATTTTCCTTTGCCAGGGCAGTCCAAAATTGTGAGGTTCACCAATGCCCCTGCATACAGACGTGCATGAGGGCCTGTAAACCTGAAGTGCCCATTGTAAGGAAGTGGGTCTATTGTAGTATAGCCCTTAGGCAGGGCAGCCAAAAATTGGGAGGCTCCACATTGTCCCTGGATAGAGACGTGCATGATGGCCTGTAAACCTGAAGTGCCCATTGTCAGGAAGTGGGTGTATTATAGTATAGCCCTTAGGCAGGGCAGCCAAAAATTGGGAGGCTCCACATTGTCCCTGGATAGAGACGTGCATGATGGCCTGTAAACCTGAAGTGCCCATTGTAAGGAAGTGGGTCTATTGTAGTATAGCCCTTAGGCAGGGCAGCCAAAAATTGGGAGGCTCCACGTTGTCCCTGGATAGAGACGTGCATGAGGGCCTGTAAACCTGAAGTGCCCATTGTAAGGAAGTGGGTGTATTATAGTATAGCCCTTAGGCAGGGCAGCCAAAAATTGGGAGGCTCCACATTGTCCCTGGATAGAGACGTGCATGATGGCCTGTAAACCTGAAGTGCCCATTGTAAGGAAGTGGGTCTATTGTAGTATAGCCCTTAGGCAGGGCAGCCAAAAATTGGGAGGCTCCACGTTGTCCCTGGATAGAGACGTGCATGAGGGCCTGTAAACCTGAAGTGCCCATTGTAAGGAAGTGGGTGTATTATAGTATAGCCCTTAGGCAGGGCAGCCAAAAATTGGGAGGCTCCACATTGTCCCTGGATAGAGACGTGCATGATGGCCTGTAAACCTGAAGTGCCCATTGTAAGGAAGTGGGTCTATTGTAGTATAGCCCTTAGGCAGGGCAGCCAAAAATTGGGAGGCTCCACGTTGTCCCTGGATAGAGACGTGCATGAGGGCCTGTAAACCTGAAGTGCCCATTGTAAGGAAGTGGGTGTATTATAGTATAGCCCTTAGGCAGGGCAGCCAAAAATTGGGAGGCTCCACATTGTCCCTGGATAGAGACGTGCATGATGGCCTGTAAACCTGAAGTGCCCATTGTAAGGAAGTGGGTCTATTGTAGTATAGCCCTTAGGCAGGGCAGCCAAAAATTGGGAGGCTCCACGTTGTCCCTGGATAGAGACGTGCATGAGGGCCTGTAAACCTGAAGTGCCCATTGTCAGGAAGTGGGTGTATTATAGTATAGCCCTTAGGCAGGGCAGCCAAAAATTGGGAGGCTCCACGTTGTCCCTGGATAGAGACGTGCATGAGGGCCTGTAAACCTGAAGTGCCCATTGTAAGGAAGTGGGTGTATTATAGTATAGCCCTTAGGCAGGGCAGCCAAAAATTGGGAGGCTCCACGTTGTCCCTGGATAGAGACGTGCATGAGGGCCTGTAAACCTGAAGTGCCCATTGTAAGGAAGTGGGTGTATTATAGTATAGCCCTTAGGCAGGGCAGCCAAAAATTGGGAGGCTCCACATTGTCCCTGGATAGAGACATGCATGATGGCCTGTAAACCTGAAGTGCCCATTGTAAGGAAGTGGGTCTATTGTAGTATAGCCCTTAGGCAGGGCAGCCAAAAATTGGGAGGCTCCACGTTGTCCCTGGATAGAGACCTGTTAGGTTCTTAGTGCCTCCGTGCTTGCATTTAAAAAACGCACGTGTGTGCCTGTTGGTGGCAGCTTTCCGCTGCATTTGTGTGAGTTTTGCAAAAACTTGGATATAACGCACAAGTCTAGTGAATACACATCAGCACAGCATTGCAAAATGCGCAAGGGCGTTGTCAACGAACAAGGAAGTGGACGTGATGGTGGTGCAGGCAGAGACCGAGGTTGTGTGCAAGCTCTAATTTCGCCACAACAAAGGGCCACATCTAGTCGCTCGCACGTCCTGTCCCAAATTCTTGGGGACCGCAGCAGTACACCGCTCTTGAACCAAGAGCAGTGTCAACAGGTTGTTAGTTGGATAGCGGATAATGCTTCCAGTCAGATTGGCACCACCACAAACACTCTGTCTTCCACACGGTCAAGTGTCAGTAGCCGTGATACTGCACCGCACATTTCAGAACCTGATCCTCCTTCCTACCACCAGGCCGAGTACACGTCCACGGACATTACTGATCCCACACTTGGACACTCGGAAGAGCTGTTCGTTCACGTTTCCATTCACAAATTCTGGCCTCTCACCAGCTCCTGTTGAAGTGGGCCATGACGAGATTGTATGTACAGATGCCCAAATATTTGAGCAGCCACGTTCTCACGAAGTTGGCAACGTGTCTCAACAAGGGGTGGACGATGATGAGACACAATTGTCAGGAAGTCAGGAGGAGGAGCACGGTGCGGAAGAGGAAGACGACGTGGTGGATGATCCAGTAACTGACCCAACCTGGCAGGAGGATATGCAGAGCGAGGACAGCAGTGCACAGGGGGAGGGAGGCGTAGCATCCCAACAGGCAGTAAGAAGCAGAGTGGTGGCCCCAGGCAGACGTCAGGCAACTGTTCCCCGGAACAACACGACACAAGGTGCCTGTACAAATGTTAGGTCTTCCCGAGTCTGGCTGTAATACTATTGTATGTATTGAGGATTTCGATTGCGTTAGGGCAATGACAACCAGAGACGAGTTCTTGGTGCAAGACGTTTATAATATGCAACCAGCAAATATGTACATAAACGGAACAAAAACACAGTAGAACATAAATACAGGAAATACCTTCCAGGGACGGAGCGAAAGGGAATTCCCGGGACCGCGCACCGGACTCCCCCAGGGAGACCACCAAGAGCGAACCCCTATACAGGGACTGTCTGGCAATCACCCCAGAAGCCCTAAATGCGCAGCAGCCGGGACACAAAAGGGCAATAGGTAAGTCCAAAAATGTCCGTACGTGATGTGAGTCCAGAGTGGTATTAAACGGAAGGAACCGGGCAGAAGTGCCGACCAAAGACGGCAAACGGAGTCCGGGCACAGCTAGATGATACCAGATGAAGTCCAGAGTCGGTGTCGGTTGTTTTCCAAGAGGATCCGAATAACAATCAGGAACCAAAAGCAGCAGGGCAGGAGCACACAGGAAGCAGTATACTCAGGCACTGGACTAAGCTTTAGGGGCGGCTTTTAAACAGATGGACAGGAAGTAGGGCAACAGAACAGAAAACTCCATGTTAACAAAGGGCAAGCTCTTTCAAAAGAAAACTGGAAAACCCGGAACTCTGACACTGGCAGTTTTTTAAGTTGGCTCCAGATGATTCTAAAAAGGCCATTTGCAACACCTGCCATGCCAGCATCAGCAGGGGTACCAAAACTAGCAGCCTGACCACCACCAGCATGATCAGGCACATGTCAGCCAAGCACCCGACTTTGTGGGAAGTACAACAGAGTCCAGGAGCAGTGCTTGCTGATGTCACTGCTACGTCTTCGCTGGTTGTGCATGCGAGCCAATCCCCTGTCCATGCTGCCTGCGAACAAGCCTCCTCCACTCCTGCACCTGCAGTTGCCTACGCAGAAAGAACACCATCATCAAGCACGTCCTTGTCCCAGCGCAGCGTTCAGTTATCCATTCAGCAAACCTTTGAACGCAGGCGCAAATACACTGCCAACACCCCACATGCCACAGTTCTAAATGCTAACATTTCGCGACTGCTTGCGCTGGAAATGTTGCCTTTTAGGCTGGTTGAGACAGAAGCATTCCGCGACCTGATGGTGGCAGCTGTCCCACGTTACTCGGTCCACAGCCGCCACTATTTCTCCCGGTGTGCCGTCCCCGCATTGCATAACCACGTGTCACAAAACATCACACGTGCCCTGAACAACGCTGTTTCAGCCAAAGTCCACCTAACCACAGACACGTGGACAAGTGCATGTGGGCAAGGCCGCTACATCTCGTTGACGTCACACTGGGTTAATATTGTGCAAGCTGGGACCCAGTCTGAGCGAGGGACGGAACACGTCCTTCACACACCAAGTTTTGCAGGCCCTACCTCAGTCAGGGTTTCACACACACTCTACAGCTCCGGAATGTCATGCTCCTCAGCCTCCTCCTCCTCCTGCGCATCCTGATCCACTTTACCCTCCACACCAGTCCCAAGCTGGAAGTGTCGCGGGCGGAGGAGGGGACGGTGCGCTCTCCCACTGCTCGGGTCCGGCTGACGCTGCTCTACGGCTGCTGCTGCTCGTTGGCTCGAGCGATGGCCGGATCCCGGGGACTCGAGCGGCGCTACTCGCCCGTGAGTGAAAAGGGGTGGTTTGGGTTTTGGGGATATTGTCCGTGACGCCACCCACGGTTGTGGTGATTGTGTGGACACCACCGCTGCTCTGGACGGGGATCCCGGGAGCCTGTGACAGGGAGCAGCTTTGTTGTTATTTCTCCCCTCCGTGGGTAGGGGGGTTGGTTGTCCCGGGGCCTGGTGATGGGGTAGAGATGGATGACAGGCGGGTTGCGGGGCCTGATGAGGTGCAGGGTCGCAGGGGCAGCGCTGTGCCGCACGGCACGGAGGTACTCACTCAGCCCAATGATGATGACACAGTTCACGGTAAAACAAGTGGCTGGATGGACGGGTCACTCGGACGGCTGCGGTTGTTCCTCCCTGCAGGTTAGTGATGACTGTCTCTCCCTGCACCTAAGTTAAGTGTTGGTAGTGATGGTTTCCCAACGGTAACCCGCTCCCCGACCTGGATATGGGCCGGAGGAGCCCCTTTTGCCCACAGGCGCTGGCCCTGGGAGACGGTTGCCCTTGGCGGTGGCGGTGTCTCCCCTTCACGGTTGTACGGTTGCCTTCTATCTGGACTTGGCTGTTTGGAAACCCTGAGGTTCCCTTCACTAACGGATTTGGCAAATTCACGGCGACACCAAGCCTTGCCGGGATCCGAAAGTCCTCTGCCAATGGTGCTGGCTTCTCTTTGTATACCGGTCCGGTACGGCCGGGTCACCACCCGTCCACGGTCCTTACGGCAGACTCCAATCGGCCTCCACTGCAGACGGTCACCACATCCTGCCAACCTTGCTGTCCTGTCCGGGCCACACACCCGGACCAACTTCAGGCTCTTTGCTGTCACTTTTCTCCTCTCTACTACTTTCCTCCTTCCACTTCCTTAGCTTAACTCTCACTGCCTGTGTTTTCCCTCCTCCTCGGTGGGTGGAGACCAACCGCCTGGCTCCACACCCTGGTGTGGACAACAGCCCCTGGGGAAGGCAACAAGGATTTTGTGTTTTGACTATGATATGCCTGCAGGGAGTGTGGGGTGTTTAAGTGTTGTGCTCTGTGGCCCCTGGCTTGTCCAGGGCGACACAGAAGCACTGCAGCACTGCCTCGGCGAAGCGGCAACAGGCAGTGCTGAAGCTAATCTGCATAGGTGACAAACCCCACAATGCAGAAGAGGTGTGGACAGCTCTGAAACAGCAGGCAGATCACTGGCTCACAACTCTGAACCTAAAGCCAGGAAAGGTCGTGTGTGACAATGGCCGGAACCTGGTGGCGGCTTTGAGGCGAGGCCAGCTGACACATGTTCCATGCGTGGCCCATGTGCTCAACCTCGTGGTTCAGCGGTTTCTAAAGTCATACTCAGAGCTGTCTGATCTGCTGGTAAAAGTTCGCCGCCTGTCTGCACATTTTCGAAAGTCACCTACTGCTTCAGCCGGCCTTGCCGGCTTAAGACGCCGTTTGCATCTTCCGGCACACAGACTGGTGTGTGATGTCCCCACGCGTTGGAATTCAACTCTGCACATGTTGGTCAGGATATGTGAGCAGAAGAGGGCAGTTGTTGAGTACCTGCATCACCTAAGCCGTCGGGAAATGGGTCAAACTCCACACATAACACCTGAGGAGTGGAGATGGATGTCCGACCTATGCACCATCCGCCAAAACTTTGAGGACTCCACCAAGATGGTGAGCGGCGATGACGACATTATTAGCGTCACCATACCGCTTCTCTGCCTTCTAAAATGGTCTCTGCTCAAAAAACAACCATGATGCATTGCAGGCGGAGCGCGATGAGTTTGAGCAAGAAACAGTAGTGGGTGTGGGTGATGATAACACACAGCCCAGCCTCGTCTCATCACAACGTGCAGTGGAGGACTATGACGAGGAGGAGGATGAAGACATGGAGCAACTCTCTGGCCAAATTGAGGATATGACATGCAGTCATATCCTCGGTTCAGCGTGGCTGGCCAGAGGACAGGGTAGATGATGAGGAGGAGGAGGAGGAGGACAGGATGTTCAGTCATCGTGTTGGTCAGGATACTGAAGTGATGGCTGTTAAGAGTCTGGCACACATGGCTGACTTTATGGTAAGCTGCCTGTCTCGTGACCCTCGCGTTAAGAACATCTTGGCCGACAATCATTACTGGTTGGTAACACTGTTAGACCCACGCTAAAAGGAGAACTTTATGTCTCTTATTCCCGAGGCGGAGAGGTCAGGCAAAATGCAGCAGTTCCAGAAGGCCATAGTCACGGAAGTAGGCAAAGCATTCCCCTCACAAAACGCTAGCGGCATAGGTCAGGAATCAGTGGACAACCAAGGCGTACAGCCGAGAGGGGCACAAGTCCAATCCGCCAGAGGTAGGGGAACAGTCTTTAAGATGTGGGACAGTTTTCTCAGCCCCTCACGTACCACAGCCCCTGAGGTGCGGGGTAGTGCCACAAGAAATCCTAAGTTTGCCCAGATGCTGAAGGAGTACCTTGCAGATCGAACAACTGTACTCCGACATTCCTCTGTGCCTTACAATTATTGGGTATCCAAGCTGGACACGTGGCATGAATTGGCTCTCTACGCCTTGGAAGTCCTGGCCTGCCCTGCCGCTAGCGTTTTGTCAGAGCGTGTTTTTAGTGCCGCAGGTGGAATCATTACAGATAAACGCACCCGCCTGTCAACTGTAAATGCTGACAGGCTGACTCTGATCAAGATGAACAAGGGTTGGATTTGGCCAGACTTCACCACACACACCAACAGCAAATGACAGCGGAATTTAAAGTTTGTAACGGGAATTTGCCATGTACCTCCACTCACCCATGGGTACACACTTCTGGACTTTGGCTAATCGCTGGACTGCTCCTCCTTCTCCTCATGCGCCATCATGGTGACCGTTACAATAGTTAAGCCGTTGTTTCAGGTATACCCCCAGTGGTAAAGTTTTTCGCCCATTCTTTCTGAATGGGCATTACAACGACAGGAGACCCGCTCCTTTGCAATGGGAACAATGTTTTGAGGCCCTCATGCACATCTCTATCCAGGGACAATGTGGAGCCTCCCAATTTTTGGCTGCCCTGCCTAAGGGCTATACTACAATAGACCCACTTCCTTACAATGGGCACTTCATGTTTACAGGCCATCATGCACGTCTCTATCCAGGGACAATATGGAGCCTGACGCTGCCACCGACTGCCACACACATGCTGTTTTTAAATGCAAGCACGGACGCAATAAGAACATAACTGGTTTTTAGGAGCGACAATTACTGAGAAGTCTGACACTATCAGACACTGCTGACTGACGTGTATTATACACTAGACTTGTGCGTTATATAATAGTTTGTGCAAAACGCGCACCTGTACCCTGCCACCGACTGCCACACACGTGCTGTTTTTAAATGCAAGCACGGACGCAATAAGAACCTAACTGGTTTTTAGGAGCGACAATTACTGAGAAGTCTGACACTATCAGACACTGCTGACTGACGTGTATTATACACTACACTTGTGCGTTATATAATAGTTTGTGCAAAACGCGCACCTGTACCCTGCCACCGACTGACACACACGTGCTGTTTTTAAATGCAAGCACGGACGCAATAAGAACCTAACTGGTTTTTAGGAGCGACAATTACTGAGAAGTCTGACACTATCAGACACTGCTGACTGACGTGTATTATACACTAGACTTGTGCGTTATATAATAGTTTGTGCAAAACGCGCACCTGTACGCTGCCACCGACTGCCACACACGTGCTGTTTTTAAATGCAAGCACGGACGCAATAAGAACCTAACTGGTTTTTAGGAGCGACAATTACTGAGAAGTCTGACACTATCAGACACTGCTGACTGACGTGTATTATACACTAGACTTGTGCGTTATATAATAGTTTGTGCAAAACGCGCACCTGTACCCTGCCACCGACTGCCACACACGTGCTGTTTTTAAATGCAAGCACGGACGCAATAAGAACCTAACTGGTTTTTAGGAGCGACAATTACTGAGAAGTCTGACACTATCAGACACTGCTGACTGACGTGTATTATACACTACACTTGTGCGTTATATAATAGTTTGTGCAAAACGCGCACCTGTACCCTGCCACCGACTGACACACACGTGCTGTTTTTAAATGCAAGCACGGACGCAATAAGAACCTAACTGGTTTTTAGGAGCGACAATTACTGAGAAGTCTGACACTATCAGACACTGCTGACTGACGTGTATTATACACTACACTTGTGCGTTATATAATAGTTTGTGAAAAACGTGCACCTGTACCCTGCCACCGACAGGCACACACGTGCGGTTTTTAAATGCAAGCACGGACGCAATAAGAACCTAACAGGTTTTTAGGAGCGACAATTACTGAGAAGTCTGACACTATCTGGACTGTTTTACACTGTGTACACCAGCCCCAGATATGATGAAGGCTGGTATACGGTCACCACTAGGAATGGCTATATACCCTGCCTGCCTGCCTGCCTGTATACTGCTACAATAGTCCTGACAAGGACTCTTCTGGTCAATAGCCTGTATTCCGACCTGGCTATACCCTGCCTGTATATAGCAACAATAGTCCTGAGAAGGACTCTGCTACTGTACTCCGACCTGGCTATACCCTGCCTGCCTGTATACAACTAGAATAGTCCTGAGAAGGACTTCTGGTCACACTGTTTGCAGCCCTGCTCCGGAACTAACTATAAAGGGCCGCAAAGCTTTCCCTGAATCAGCGACACTCTCCCTGCACTGACTGTCTGGATAGCTGTGAGCAGAGTGTGACGCCCTGGCACAGCCAGGTTGTCACATAAAGAGTTAATCCTCCTTGGTAATATGATCTCACACCGGTGCAGCCAGACAAGCACAGCCCCAGTGTAAGGGTATGTGCGCACTAGGCGTTTTTTTCACGCTGCGTTTTTATGTGCGTTTTTGTCTAAAAAAACGCACCCGCGGCTAAAAAAACGCGGCAAAAACGCATGCGTTTTGCCGCGATTTGGTGCGTTTTTTGCTGCGTTTTTGCTCACTGCCTTTTTAATCAGTGCACAATGCCATTAAAGATTGTTGATGAAAAAAAAAAAAAAAAAAAGGTCTGATGTCATTTCCTTCTTCAAAATGTTCATTGTATGCAGGAGAGCAGACAGCTGCAGAACTAGTGTATGCAGGAGAGCAGACAGCAGCTGCAGAACTACAAGTCTCAGCATCCTCCATTCACTAGTGTATGCAGGAGAGCAGACAGCAGCTGCAGAACTACAAGTCTCAGCATCCTCCATTCACTAGTGTAAGCAGGAGAGCAGACAGCAGCTGCAGAACTACAAGTCTCAGCATCCTCCATTCACTAGTGTATGCAGGAGAGCAGACAGCAGCTGCAGAACTACAAGTCTCAGCATCCTCCATTCACTAGTGTATGGAGGAGAGCAGACAGCAGCTGCAGGACTACAAGGCTCAGCATCCTCCATTCACTAGTGTATGCAGGAGAGCAGACAGCAGCTGCAGAACTACAAGGCTCAGCATCCTCCATCCAGGACTGTATGCAGTTTTTTGCCCAAAAAGAAAAAAAAAATGACATGGGCTTCGCCATATTTTTGTATGCTAGCCGGGTACAGCAGGCAGGTACGGGCTGCCCCCAACCCCCAGCTGCCTATTTGTACCCGGCTGGGAACCAAAAATATAGAGAAGCCCTTTTTTTTTAATTATTTCATGAAATAATTAAAAAAAAAAAATGACGTGGGCTTCGCCTAATTTTTGAGTCCAGCCGGGTACAACTAGGCAGCTGGGGATTGGAATCCACAGTGCAGGGTACCCAAGCTTTCTGGGCACCCCCACTGCGAATTGCAGTCCGCAGCCATCCCAGAAAATGGCGCTTTCATAGAAGCGCCATCTTCTGGCGCTGTATCCAACTCTTCTAGCTGCCCTGGTGACGGGTGGCTAGCTAGGTAATAATGGAGTTAGGGCTAGCTGTATATTATCAGCTAGCCCTAAGCCCGAAATTCATGGTGTCACGCCAATATTAGACATGGCCACCATGAATTTCTAGTAATGATAAAAAAAAAACACAACACACAGAAAAATATTTTTATTAGAAATAAAACACAACACAATTAGTGACTCCATCTTTATTGAAATAAACCCCCCTCCGCAGTAATCCTGGGTCAGGGTCCCGCGCCGTCCAATCAGGATCCAATATCATCTGATCGGTTTGCTGGAAGGCAAAGCGATCAGATGATGTGTCAGGATCAAGTGCCTGAATCCCATCACACATCAGCTGATTGTATAAAAGCCGGTTATACAATCAGCTGATGCATCAGTAGAAAAAAAATAAAATAATACATACTCACTTATGTGCTGTGCTGATTACCGGCAGCTCCTGGAGCGATCGATTGGACAGGAGTCTGATCCTATACGATCGCTGCAAGAGCTGCCGGTAATCAGCTGATGAAGTCCCCTGACGGCAGGATCAGCTGATAGCCGGCCGGGCGCGAAAAAGCCGGCGAGACTACGATCAGCTGATGCGTCAGGTGACTGCATCAGGTGATCCACAGCCAGGTCCTGCAAGCAAGGTCCTGCCCCGGGGAGACTGCACACAGCCAGAGCGGCGGGATCGGGAGGAGCTGGGAGCGGGCATGGCACCGGGACCCTGCGGACAGGTGAGTATATGACATTTTTTTTTTTCTACTGTTCACTTTGTTTTTCGCCGCTGCCTCCACCTCCCGCCCAGACATGGCGCCGCACGGAGCTGACATGCACAGGACGGGAGGTGGAGGCAGCGGTGACGGTACCGGGAGGATTCATGCTTCTGTGTTTACCAACAGAAGGAATCCTCTTCCTGTACACGTCACTGTAGTACCCACCCCTTGCGTTTATAGCTGCGTTTTTAGTCATAGAAACGCGGCTATATGCGTTATTCATTGCGTTTTTAACATCTCATTGAATTCAATGAGTGAAAAACGCAGTGGAAAACGCAGAAATAATTGACATGCTGCCTTTTTGTGGTCACCACAAAAACGCAGCTAAAAAAAAACGCTGTGTGAGGACAGCACTTCTGAAAACCCATTGACATTGCTGGGGAAGCAATGTCACTGCGTTTTCAGCACAAAAACGCGGTAAAAAACGCCGCTAAAAACGCGGCAAAAACGCCTAGTGCGCACAAGGCCTTAGGGAAAAGCAGAGGAGAGGGGAGGGGCTAGAGCAGAGAGTGTGTGGAGGCAGACAGAACAGAGGTCTGGAGTTCAGCTCCCGGCTGGGAGTGAAGCGTTCTCCAAGAGGGCCGGGGCAGGCCGTAGTGAGGAAGGGGCCAGAACAGGTAGCCGGAGCTGGGCAGTGGCCCCTCGGTACCTGGGTACCCGGATCACTACAGGGGAGTAAATTCCCCGTTCCCGGCTGAGGAGAAAGAGGAAGAGAGAAGAGAGAAAGGCACTTTGCTAAAGGGAAGGAAACAACAAGGGCTGCTGCACCGTGTGTGGGACTCTAACACCCCCGTACCAGAGGCCGCGGACACCGGCAATTCTTAGTTCACCAGTGACTCCGTGTGACTTTCTTGTGAGTACACCCGTGCCCTCGGGCACCACACTGCAGCATTGCGCCCTGCCCCCCTGCTTATCCCATCACCGGGCCCCGGGACAACCAACCCCCCTACCCACGGAGGGGACATAACAACTACGCTGCTCCCTGTCATCGCTCCCGGGATCCCCTTCCAGAGCAGCGGTGGTGTTCCACCATCACCACAACCGTGGGTGGCGTCACGGACAATCTCCCCTAACAAATCCCCTTTTACTGTGGAGCCTGGGATCACAGACCGGGTCACGCCATCGTGATACCCACAGAAGTGACTCTGTGGCCCGGATCTGAGTACCCCTGGTCCCCGGGCGAAACATTTGGCGTCACGAACAGGATCGAACCCATCCAGTTACCTGGAGGAAGTGCGCCTTATTCTGGACTGTCAGCGGTGATCCGCTGCAAAAATCTTGAAATCCGCCATTTTAGCCGCCATTTTAGGCGCCAAAAACAACAACTTGGCGCCTTCTTCTCCGAGCGGTGGGCGCGAAAAAGAGGCTCCGCCCCCTGAGAACGCGGGCGGAAGTGAAGCTCCGGAGGACCGGAAGCGAAAAGAGAAACTTTAAAAGCTGCTGGAAGGACTGCTCCCGAGTACCAGGGGGGAGCAGAAAGAAGGAACCGCAGCTTATGTGACAAGGACTGTACAGGCAGGGACGCCAGGACTCTGCCAACATTTGGTTCCTGGAGAGGCCGCCGCAGCGAAGCACCGACCCGTTACCCCTGTTACTGGTAGCGGAGCCCGCAGCGCCTGTTGGGGAGGACCCAGACCTGGGGTCCCCAGGCCTCACCTTTGTCACCACCATGCCACCGGCCCCGGCAGTCCGCCCGGCCGCGACGGAGATGACGACGGCTCCGGCAGTCCGCCCGGCCGCAACGGCAGCGAAGTACCGGTCCCGTTGACCAATTTGGGGCTGTTCCTGGACTGGGGTCAAGGGGTGCTGCCTGGGTTTTAGGGGCAGCACCAAGGCTAGGTTGTTTGGGTGGGTGACTAAAGGACCCGTTACGTTAACAGTATTAAAAGTGTTATTTGTTGTTGCAACGTTTAAGCAATGTGCATCCCGCTGTGGGAAGATTGAAAATGTTTACAATGTTTTATTCTTTTCCAGTTTAATAAAATGTCGGTGCCTAGCCGGCCCGAGGACGGGCCGTGTTTTACCAGGGGGGTGTGTGACGCCCTGGCACAGCCAGGTTGTCACATAAAGAGTTAATCCTCCTTGGTAATATGATCTCACACCGGTGCAGCCAGACAAGCACAGCCCCAGTGTAAGGGAAAAGCAGAGGAGAGGGGAGGGGCTAGAGCAGAGAGTGTGTGGAGGCAGACAGAACAGAGGTCTGGAGTTCAGCTCCCGGCTGGGAGTGAAGCGTTCTCCAAGAGGGCCGGGGCAGGCCGTAGTGAGGAAGGGGCCAGAACAGGTAGCCGGAGCTGGGCGGTGGCCCCTCGGTACCTGGGTACCCGGATCACTACAGGGGAGTAAATTCCCCGTTCCCGGCTGAGGAGAAAGAGGAAGAGAGAAGAGAGAAAGGCACTTTGCTAAAGGGAAGGAAACAACAAGGGCTGCTGCACCGTGTGTGGGACTCTAACACCCCCGTACCAGAGGCCGCGGACACCGGCAATTCTTAGTTCACCAGTGACTCCGTGTGACTTTCTTGTGAGTACACCCGTGCCCTCGGGCACCACACTGCAGCATTGCGCCCTGCCCCCCTGCTTATCCCATCACCGGGCCCCGGGACAACCAACCCCCCTACCCACGGAGGGGACATAACAACTACGCTGCTCCCTGTCATCGCTCCCGGGATCCCCTTCCAGAGCAGCGGTGGTGTTCCACCATCACCACAACCGTGGGTGGCGTCACGGACAATCTCCCCTAACAAATCCCCTTTTACTGTGGAGCCTGGGATCACAGACCGGGTCACGCCATCGTGATACCCACAGAAGTGACTCTGTGGCCCGGATCTGAGTACCCCTGGTCCCCGGGCGAAACATTTGGCGTCACGAACAGGATCGAACCCATCCAGTTACCTGGAGGAAGTGCGCCTTATTCTGGACTGTCAGCGGTGATCCGCTGCAAAAATCTTGAAATCCGCCATTTTAGCCGCCATTTTAGGCGCCAAAAACAACAACTTGGCGCCTTCTTCTCCGAGCGGTGGGCGCGAAAAAGAGGCTCCGCCCCCTGAGAACGCGGGCGGAAGTGAAGCTCCGGAGGACCGGAAGCGAAAAGAGAAACTTTAAAAGCTGCTGGAAGGACTGCTCCCGAGTACCAGGGGGGAGCAGAAAGAAGGAACCGCAGCTTATGTGACAAGGACTGTACAGGCAGGGACGCCAGGACTCTGCCAACATTTGGTTCCTGGAGAGGCCGCCGCAGCGAAGCACCGACCCGTTACCCCTGTTACTGGTAGCGGAGCCCGCAGCGCCTGTTGGGGAGGACCCAGACCTGGGGTCCCCAGGCCTCACCTTTGTCACCACCATGCCACCGGCCCCGGCAGTCCGCCCGGCCGCGACGGAGATGACGACGGCTCCGGCAGTCCGCCCGGCCGCAACGGCAGCGAAGTACCGGTCCCGTTGACCAATTTGGGGCTGTTCCTGGACTGGGGTCAAGGGGTGCTGCCTGGGTTTTAGGGGCAGCACCAAGGCTAGGTTGTTTGGGTGGGTGACTAAAGGACCCGTTACGTTAACAGTATTAAAAGTGTTATTTGTTGTTGCAACGTTTAAGCAATGTGCATCCCGCTGTGGGAAGATTGAAAATGTTTACAATGTTTTATTCTTTTCCAGTTTAATAAAATGTCGGTGCCTAGCCGGCCCGAGGACGGGCCGTGTTTTACCAGGGGGGTGTGTGACGCCCTGGCACAGCCAGGTTGTCACATAAAGAGTTAATCCTCCTTGGTAATATGATCTCACACCGGTGCAGCCAGACAAGCACAGCCCCAGTGTAAGGGAAAAGCAGAGGAGAGGGGAGGGGCTAGAGCAGAGAGTGTGTGGAGGCAGACAGAACAGAGGTCTGGAGTTCAGCTCCCGGCTGGGAGTGAAGCGTTCTCCAAGAGGGCCGGGGCAGGCCGTAGTGAGGAAGGGGCCAGAACAGGTAGCCGGAGCTGGGCGGTGGCCCCTCGGTACCTGGGTACCCGGATCACTACAGGGGAGTAAATTCCCCGTTCCCGGCTGAGGAGAAAGAGGAAGAGAGAAGAGAGAAAGGCACTTTGCTAAAGGGAAGGAAACAACAAGGGCTGCTGCACCGTGTGTGGGACTCTAACACCCCCGTACCAGAGGCCGCGGACACCGGCAATTCTTAGTTCACCAGTGACTCCGTGTGACTTTCTTGTGAGTACACCCGTGCCCTCGGGCACCACACTGCAGCATTGCGCCCTGCCCCCCTGCTTATCCCATCACCGGGCCCCGGGACAACCAACCCCCCTACCCACGGAGGGGACATAACAACTACGCTGCTCCCTGTCATCGCTCCCGGGATCCCCTTCCAGAGCAGCGGTGGTGTTCCACCATCACCACAACCGTGGGTGGCGTCACGGACAATCTCCCCTAACAAATCCCCTTTTACTGTGGAGCCTGGGATCAACCGGGTCACGCCATCGTGATACCCACAGAAGTGACTCTGTGGCCCGGATCTGAGTACCCCTGGTCCCCGGGCGAAACAAGAGCACAGCGCGCCGGCCGGTATAAAGGCTCGGTCACGCTGTGCAGGCCGGCCAATCACTGCAATTCCACAACTAACAGGGCTGTGGCATTGCAGTGGTCTGCCAGCCAATCCCTGCATGAGGGCTGGCTCTCAAAAGAGCGCCAACATGCAGAAATGAAGACCACGAGTACAGCACGAGTATCGCGAGATTACTCGGTCCCCGCCGAGCAGCCCGAGTACAGCGATACTCGTGCGAGTACCGAGTAGTTACAAGCATGCTCGCTCATCACTACGAACGACACATCACTAGTGGGCAGGAAGCAGGGTTGCGTCTAGTTCAGAGTTGATGTTTTGTGCTCCTCTGATCTAGCTGCTTCAGTAGTGAGCGGCTATATTGGAGTTGATTTTTTGAGGCCTCATTTTCTCCGCTCCGTTCTAGCTGCTTCACCAGTGAGGTGACTAGATCAGAGTGGATTTTTTGATGATCTCTGTGATCTTTTCTCCATACAACACAGTTCAGTTTCTACAGCGGGGTCTCCCGGCCTCAGAGCAGGGGCTGGAATCAGATTTATAATTGGAATGATTTCATGTTTTTATTTATTAGATGCTCACACTGTTATATGTATTATTTTTTTCCAAAGAGCAAATTTTTATTTTCATTATTACTATAACTTACATTTTATTATTGCTTTTTACAATATAAATAATGACACACAGCGCTTTTTGTTTAGTTTTGCTGGAATTTTAATTTTACCGTATTTCCACGAGTCGTGGCCGCATGACTGACATTGAAAGAATGGGCGGAGCCTCACAAGGAAAAACGGAACCGCGCAGCTGACAGTCTTCATAACTTACCATATTGGATCAGAGTGGATTTTTTGAGGATCTCTCTGTAGCCTTCATTCTGTACAGTTTGGTACTGAGGTGACTGGAATTCAGTTTTTTGAAGAGTGGGAGGAGCCTCAAAGCAAAAAACGTAACAGAGCGCAGCCGAGAAAGTGCTTATAATTTCACACATTGTGTCGTAGTGGATTTTTTGAGGACCTCATTTTAGCCACTACATTATGTATATTTGGTACTGAGGTGACTGGAATGGATTTTTTCGAAGAGTGGGAGGAGCCTCAAAGCAAAAACCGTAACAGAGCGCAGCTGAAAGTCCTCATAATATCCACATTGTGTCGTAGTGGATTTTTTGAGGACTTCATTTTAGCCACTCCGTTCTAGCTGCTTCAGTAGTGAGCCGTCTATATCAGAGTGGATTTTTTGAGGACCTCATTTTAGCCACTACATTATGTACATTTGGTACTGAGGTGACTGGAATGGATTTTTTCGAATAGTGGGAGGAGACTCAAAGCAAAAACCGTAACAGAGCGCAGCAGAAAGTCCTCATAATATCCACATTGTGTCGTAGTGGATTTTTTGAGGACCTCATTTTAGCAACTACATTATGTATATTTGGTGCTGAGGTGACTGGAATGGATTTTTTTGAATAGTGGGAGGAGCCTCAAAGCAAAAAACGAAACAGAGCGCAGCTGAAAGTCCTCATAATATCCACATTGTGTCGTAGTGGATTTTTTGAGGACCTCATTTTAGCCACTCCGTTCTAGCTGCTTCAGCAGTGAGCCGTCTATATCAGAGTGGATTTTTTGAGGACCTCATTTTAGCCACTACATTATGTATATTTGGTACTGAGGTGACTGGAATGGATTTTTTCGAAGAATGGGAGGAGCCTCAAAGCTAAAAACGTAACAGAGCGCAGCTGAAAGTCCTCATAATATCCACATTGTGTCGTAGTGGATTTTTTGAGGACTTCATTTTAGCCACTCCGTTCTAGCTGCTTCAGTAGTGAGCCGTCTATATCAGAGTGGATTTTTTGAGGACCTCATTTTAGCCACTACATTATGTACATTTGGTACTGAGGTGACTAGAATGGATTTTTTCGAATAGTGGGAGGAGCCTCAAAGCAAAAAACGTAACAGAGCGCAGCTGAAAGTCCTCATAATATCCACATTGTGTCGTAGTGGATTTTTTGAGGACCTCATTTTAGCCACTCCGTTCTAGCTGCGTCAGTAGTGAGCCGTCTATATCAGAGTGGATTTTTTGAGGACCTCATTTTAGCCACTACATTATGTATATTTGGTACTGAGGTGACTGGAATGGATTTTTTCGAAGAGTGGGAGGAGCCTCAAAGCAAAAACCGTAACAGAGTGCAGCTGAAAGTCCTCATAATATCCACATTGTGTCGTAGTGGATTTTTTGAGGACCTTATTTTAGCCACTCCGTTCTAGCTGCTTCAGTAGTGAGCCGTCTATATCAGAGTGGATTTTTTGAGGACCTCATTTTAGCCACTATATTATGTATATTTGGTACTGAGGTGACTGGAATGGATTTTTTCGAAGAGTGGGAGGAGCCTCAAAGCAAAAAACGTAACAGAGCGCAGCTGAAAGTCCTCATAATATCCACATTGTGTCGTAGTGGATTTTTTGAGGACCTCATTTTAGCCACTCCGTTCTAGCTGCTTCAGTAGTGAGCTGTCTATATCAGAGTGGATTTTTTGAGGACCTCATTTTAGCCACTACATTATGTATATTTGGTACTGAGGTGACTGGAATGGATTTTTTTGAAGAGTGGGAGGAGCCTCAAAGCAAAAAACGTAACAGAGCGCAGCTGAAAGTCCTCATAATATCCACATTGTGTCGTAGTGGATTTTTTGAGGACCTCATTTTAGCCACTCTGTTCTAGCTGCTTCAGTAGTGAGCCGTCTATATCAGAGTGGATTTTTTGAGGACCTCATTTTAGCCACTACATTATGTATATTTGGTACTGAGGTGACTGGAATGGATTTTTTCGAACAGTGGGAGGAGCCTCAAAGCAAAAAACGTAACAGAGCGCAGCTGAAAGTCCTCATAATATCCACATTGTGTCGTAGTGGATTTTTTGAGGACCTCATTTTAGCCACTCCGTTCTAGCTGCGTCAGTAGTGAGCCGTCTATATCAGAGTGGATTTTTTGAGGACCTCATTTTAGCCACTACATTATGTATATTTGGTACTGAGGTCACTGGAATGGATTTTTTCGAAGAGTGGGAGGAGCCTCAAAGCAAAAAGCGTAACAGAGCGCAGCTGAAAGTCCTCATAATATCCACATTGTGTCGTAGTGGATTTTTTGAGGACCTCATTTTAGCCACTCTGTTCTAGCTGCTTCAGTAGTGAGCTGTCTATATCAGAGTGGATTTTTTGAGGACCTCATTTTAGCCACTACATTATGTATATTTGGTACTGAGGTGACTGAAATGGATTTTTTCGAAGAGTGGGAGGAGCCTCAAAGCAAAAAACGTAACAGAGCGCAGCTGAAAGTCCTCATAATATCCACATTGTGTCGTAGTGGATTTTTTGAGGACCTCATTTTAGCCACTCCGTTCTAGCTGCTTCAGTAGTGAGCTGTCTATATCAGAGTGGATTTTTTGAGGACCTCATTTTAGCCACTACATTATGTATATTTGGTACTGAGGTGACTGGAATGGATTTTTTCGAAGAGTGGGAGGAGCCTCAAAGCAAAAACCGTAACAGAGCGCAGCTGAAAGTCCTCATAATATCCACATTGTGTCGTAGTGGATTTTTTGAGGACCTCATTTTAGCCACTCCGTTCTAGCTGCTTCAGTAGTGAGCCGTCTATATCAGAGTGGATTTTTTGAGGACCTCATTTTAGCCACTATATTATGTATATTTTGTACTGAGGTGACTGGAATGGATTTTTTCGAAGAGTGGGAGGAGCCTCAAAGCAAAAAACGTAACGGAGCGCAGCTGAAAGTCCTCATAATATCCACATTGTGTCGTAGTGGATTTTTTGAGGACCTCATTTTAGCCACTCCGTTCTAGCTGCTTCAGTAGTGAGCCGTCTATATCAGAGTGGATTTTTTGAGGACCTCATTTTAGCCACTACATTATGTATATTTGGTACTGAGGTGACTGGAATGGATTTTTTCGAAGAGTGGGAGGAGCCTCAAAGCAAAAAACGTAACAGAGCGCAGCTGAAATCCTCATAATATCCACATTGTGTCGTAGCGGATTTTTTGAGGACCTTATTTTAGCCACTCCGTTCTAGCTGCTTCAGTAGTGAGCCGTCTATATCAGAGTGGATTTTTTGAGGACCTCATTTTAGCCACTATATTATGTATATTTGGTACTGAGGTGACTGGAATGGATTTTTTCGAAGAGTGGGAGGAGCCTCAAAGCAAAAAGCGTAACAGAGCGCAGCTGAAAGTCCTCATAATATCCACATTGTGTCGTAGTGGATTTTTTGAGGACCTCATTTTAGCCACTCCGTTCTAGCTGCTTCAGTAGTGAGCCGTCTATATCAGAGTGGATTTTTTGAGGACCTCATTTTAGCCACTACATTATGTATATTTGGTACTGAGGTGACTGGAATGGATTTTTTCGAAGAGTGGGAGGAGCCTCAAAAACAGAGCACAGCTGAAAGTCCTCATAATATCCACATTGTGTCGTAGTGGAGTTTTTGAGGACCTCATTTTAGCCACTCTGTTCTAGCTGCTTCAGTAGTGAGCCGTCTATATCAGAGTGGATTTTTTGAGGACCTCATTTTAGCCACTACATTATGCATACCTCCCAACTTTTCAAGAAAGTAAAGAGGGACAAAGTATGCGGCGCGCGCAGCGCGCCGCGGCAAATTTTGACCACGCCCCTAGCCACACCCATTTGGCAGTAAGGGTCATTCAGCAGATGCCATGGACTGTTCATTCATATTCATAGCAGTCAGAATTTTTTTATATTTCTGTGTCACTATATGACATGTTGCTTATTTGTGCCTATCAATCTGTGTTCACACGTTGCATAAATTCTGTTTCTTTTTGTTTCTGTCTGCACCAAACTACACAATAACAATCTTCTCTGTTTTTTCCATTTTTGCTGCATTTTTTCTGCCTTTTCTCCATTATTTAATGCGTTTTTGGGTCAGATGTGAATCTGCGTATTTAAGTGTTTTTATTGTACAGAGAAGCTTTTTCCTGCATTTTTTAAGCTCCACATAGAAACCTCCAGAGCACCCCCCCCCAAAAAAAACCGCAGAATTCAGCAGCGTCTTTTCATGGAATCACATCCACTTTACTTGGACAATTAAACACAGCAAAATAAATGTGCAAAAAAACAGCAGAAAAATATGCAGCATTTACACTACATGTGAATATGGACTAATTGTCCAAGCAAAGTGGATGAGACGTCCTGAAATCTCCGCTCCTGGTGCGTGGAAAGACGCCGCTGAACTGTGCGGATTTGGTGTTTCTTTCTTTATAAGCTTCAGGATTCACATCAGCAACAAACATGTATCAAATAAGGGGGACAATGTATAAATAATACCGCAAACACGCAATAATCAGAGAACATTGTTATTGCACTCGTGGCGCGGACACCTGCAGAAAAAATGCAGCATTTACGCTATGTGTGAACACGGGCTCAGTGATCAATTTTTATTACTTTTATTACAATTTTATGGGTTTTAATAAAGAAAAATAATAAATTGCGCCTTTTTTTTCCCGCCATTTACCGATCCCCATGAATAATCTGATCGCCGTGTTGTTCAGGTCATTACGATTACAGGGACACCAAATATGTCCATGTTATTTGCTGATTTGTGATGTTTATTATTTTAAAAAAAAGTGCAATAAAATTACATTATTCTATTTTTTTTTATTATTTTTAGTAACTTTATTAGAAGAAAAAAAATCCTCTTTTCCTCTCCCTCTAGAATACATGACAGAGATGCTGCTCTGTACAATGTAGCTGTGTCCTGTGTAATCTGCTGTGTAAGAGGCTGCATTGTAGGTTCATTTATGTGAAATCCTCCCTCTGACATCATCAATTCTAGTGGCTCAACAGCTAGAGCAGCTAGGAAAGCCAGGAGGTTGCTGGACACAAGTTTTGAACGTTGCTGGTTTGAATCCAAGGTGGTGAAGATAAAAAAATAAAAAAAAAATAAAAATTGTATTTGTATTTTTTTCCTCATTTCTTTATAGTAGTTTTATGGGAACAAATGAATCTGACTCTTTCACCAACATTAAGATACAGTATTTATCTATCTATCTCTATCCCTCTATCTATCTATCTATCTCTATCTCTCTATCTATCTATCTATGATTCTATCTATCTATCTATCTATGATTCTATCTATCTATGATTCTATCTATCTATGATTCTATCTATCTCTATCTATCTATTATCTGTCGTGTATCTATATATCCCTCTATCATCCATCCCTCTATCATCCATCCATCCCACTATCATCCATCCCTCCCTCTATCTCTCCATTCATCCCTCCATTCATCCCTCTATCCCTCCCTCTATCCCTCCATTCATCCCTCCATTCATCCACCCATCCCTCCCGCTATCCCTCCATTCATCCCTCCATTCATCCCTCTATCATCCATCCATCCCTCCCTCTATCCCTCCATTCATCCCTCCATTCATCCCTCTATCCCTCCCTCTATCCCTCCATTCATCCCTCTATCATCCATCCATCCCTCCCTCTATCCCTCCATTCATCCCTCTATCATCCATCCATCCATCCCTCTATCCCTCCATTCATCCCTCTATCATCCATGCATCCATCCCTCCCTCTATCCCTCCATTCATCCCTCCATTCATCCCTCTATCATCCATCCATCCCTCTATCCCTCCTTTCATCCCTCTATCCCTCCATTCATCCCTCTTTCTATCCCTCCATTCATCCCTCCATTCATCCCTCTATCATCCATCCATCCCTCCCTCTATCCCTCCATTCATCCCTCTATCATCCATCCATCCCTCCCTCTATCCCTCCTTTCATCCCTCTATCCCTCCATTCATCCCTCTATCATCCATCCATCCCTCCCTCTATCCCTCCATTCATCCCTCCATTCATCCCTCCATTCATCCATCCCTCCCTCTATCCCTCCATTCATCCCTCTATCATCCATCCATCCCTCCCTCTATCTCTCCATTCATCCCTCTATCATCCATCCATCCCTCCCTCTATCCCTACTTTCATCCCTCTATCCCTCCATTCATCCCTCTATCATCCATCCATCCCTCCCTCTATCCCTCCATTCATCCCTCTATCATCCATCCATCCATCCCTCTATCCCTCCATTCATCCCTCTATCATCCATGCATCCATCCCTCCCTCTATCCCTCCCTCCATTCATCCCTCTATCATCCATCCCTCCCTCTATCCCTCCTTTCATCCCTCTATCCCTCCATTCATCCCTCCTTCTATCCCTCCATTCATCCCTCTATCATCCCTCTATCATCCATCCATCCCTCCCTCTATCCCTCCTTTCATCCCTCTATCCCTCCATTCATCCCTCTATCATCCATCCATCCATCCCTCTATCCCTCCATTCATCCCTCTATCATCCATCCATCCCTCTATCCCTCCTTTCATCCCTCTATCCCTCCATTCATCCCTCCTTCTATCCCTCCATTCATCCCTCTATCATCCATCCCTCCCTCTATCCCTCCATTCATCCCTCTATCATCCATCCATCCATCCCTCTATCCCTCCATTCATCCCTCTATCATCCATGCATCCATCCCTCCCTCTATCCCTCCCTCCATTCATCCCTCTATCATTCATCCATCCATCCCTCTATCCCTCCATTCATCCCTCTATCATCCATGCATCCATCCCTCCCTCTATCCCTCCCTCCATTCATCCCTCTATCATCCATGCATCCATCCCTCCCTTCATCCCTCCATTCATCCCTCTATCCCTCCTTTCATCCCTCTATCCCTCCATTCATCCCTCCTTCTATCCCTCCATTCATCCCTCTATCATCCATCCATCCCTCTATCCCTCCATTCATCCCTCTATCATCCATCCCTCCCTCTATCATCCATCCCTCCCTCTATCCCTCCATTCATCCCTCTATCATCCATCCATCCATCCCTCTATCATCCATCCATCCATCCCTCTATCATCCATCCCTCTATCCCTCCATTCATCCCTCTATCATCCATGCATCCATCCCTCCCTCTATCTATCCCTCCCTCCATTCATCCCTCTATCATCCATCCATCCCTCTCTCTATCCCTTTCATCCCTCTATCCCTCCATTCATCCCTCTATCATCCATCCATCCATCCCTCTATCCCTCCATTCATCCATCCCTCCATCCATCTTTGCAGCTGAATAATCTGCTTCTGGTGTCTCACCTGCAGTATAGAGGTCAAGATAACAAAATCTTCTTACTGGTTTCATTACAGGCAGTAGCTCAGTGGTAAAGCTGCTGCCTTTGAAACAATGAACTCACAGCTCCACGGGTTCGAGTCCCGGCAGCCCCGAAAATCCAGAGCCGATGATAATTTAATTTATTCACTTCACTGAGGGGAGGAGCCGGGACATCAGCTGTGAGCCGCGGGAGTGCAGGACAGCCCTGATAAATCGTGCAAGTCCCGCAGAATCCGGGACGGTTGGGAGGTATGATTATGTATATTTGGTACTGAGGTGACTGGAATGGATTTTTTCGAAGAGTGGGAGGAGCCTCAAAGCAAAAACCGTAACAGAGCGCAGCTAAAAGTCCTCATAATATCCACATTGTGTCGTAGTGGATTTTTTGAGGACCTCATTTTAGCCACTCCGTTCTAGCTGCTTCAGTAGTGAGCCGTCTATATCAGAGTGGATTTTTTGAGGACCTCATTTTAGCCACTCTGTTCTAGGTGATTCAGCAGTGAGCCATCTAGATCAGAGTGGATATTTTGAGCACCTCATTTTTGCCACTCCATTTTAGATGATTCACTAGTGAGCTGTCTAGATTGGGCCCTTGAGTCACCGTGGCCCCGTGGACCTCCTGCCGACGATCGTACTTTCATTTATATCAGCATCACCATCACAGATGCCAATACAATTGAAAGGAACAATGCGAGGAGGAGCAGAACACTCTATTTCTAATCATGCTACTACTATGTGTCTGTGAGACACTGATGTGTCAGCATGGAGGACTGCGGTTACTAGAGATGAGCGAGCCTCTGAAGGCTCCATTCGAGGCGCCGTTCGACGAACCGTTTGACGAACCTCTCGAACCCCATTGAAAACAATGGGAGGCAAACACATAGAAAACACCTTCAAAGGTGTCCAAAAGGTGACAAACAACTCACAACATACCACAAACACATGGGAAAGTGACAAGGACATATACTCATGCGAAAACAAAACAGCTGGACGAGGAAAAAGAGGAGGAGACACAGATATAGGCATGGCACGCCCTTCTAAAATCATGTAAAACACAGCAAGGGGACTCTAAGCAGAGTCTCCCTTTTTTCCAAAAATTGGGCCACACACACCCCTTCAGAAGTCCTCTCTTCTAACAGTTTATTCTAGCAGAATCGTTTTGTAACTGGGGAGAGGGTCGTGTTGGTCTTTATGGGCATGTCGTCTGTCATATCTAGGTCTTCTGTTTCGAGTAAAGGAAAGGTCCCTCCTAATGTGACTTCAGCTGTTTTGGAAAATATTTTCTTCAAACACGGAATTACACAAACCAGAATGGCTAGTAATATAACTAATACTATACTTAAGGCGGTCCCTATCTGGATCAACCAGCCTTTAAAAGAACTCGTCCATCCAAAATAATCTCCCCAAGGGTCGGTCACTCCTGAATTTTTCTTTAATTCTTCAGACAGTGTAGTAAGTTTCTTTATAGCTAAGGTGACCTTCCCATCCACTCCAGTGTTATCTGGTATATATGTGCAACAAACATCCCCCACCATTTTACAGACTCCACCTTTCTCTGCGAGGATCATATCCAAAGCCATTCTGTTTTGATAAGCCATGATGGAGGTCGGATCTAGTTGTTCTGCCAGTCCCTGTAAGGCGTCACGTGTATAATTAACAAAACGTTGCTGATTATAGTAGATGTAGTTAATCCAGTCTACATTTTTATTTACAGTAATTATGGGGATAATGGATTCGAACCCCGCCCTGACTTGGTCTCTAGCTTTATATTCGTCAGGGACCCCCCTAGGCACTCCAATAGCATCAATGTAAACATGTGGGTCAAAAGAGCCTTTAGGTGTATTTCTACTGGTACGGTCATCATCTGCACTCCATCGAGTCCGTAAGTTGATTTTGATGTGTGCTATAAAGTCATTTTCTTTGACAGTGTGGTCAGCGGGGGCTATATGTATAGGCATAAGTGCCTTAGCTAAAGTGCATTCTCCCGTCCAATTTCCTTCTACTCGTGATCGAATTTTCATATCCCCACAAATCCAAAACACATCTGCCACGGACTGTACCTGGTTAATTAAGTGATCACGGGTGAGATTGCTATAGGATCCAAAGAACCCATCTCGAAATCTACCCATATCTCTCCCTTGACCACTCACATTATAACAGGTATAGTTGCCAGGGTATATAGTAATGCCTTTCCCAGGGGAGGAGGCCTTAGCTACTATCGGGTATCTCTTTTTCCATTCTTCACATGCATTACCCTCAGTCATATTTGTAAACAGACTAATAAGACATAATTCAGCTTCGTAATCTAAATTTAGTGGGACAGTTCCTAAATGAGGTCTGGCTCCTGCACATACATAACAGTCTGACCTGTTAGCTTGGTGTACTGTATATTTCATCCATTCTAACCACAGGTTGGTGTCTGTATAACCTTGTTCAACTGCATATACATCTTCCATGGTGGGATTAGCTATGGCTACCATACTGCGAAAGGTCTGAATATGTGTAAGCATTCGAAATACTGGTAGAACTTTTGTCATCTGTGATAACCTAAATTTTCCCAACTGCATACAACCATTGTGTCCACCCTTTATATGTGTACCCAGAAGGTATATACCTTCATCCTGTGATTGGGGGTGTTCTATGTTGAGAACTAAAGGGTTACACTGGTTATTCGTAGTAGTACATGTTCTAGTGGCTGGTACACGGGAGAGTGTCATCCTGGTAAGTAAAGATCTGCCCTTCTCATCCTGTTTATTTAAGGCTACACTTGGTTTGTATCCCCAATTCTCACCAGTATTCCACCCAACAGCCTTCCATGAGCTACATGTGTCTCCATATCCTCCTCCTGTAACACATATGTACTGTTGCCCCTGTCTCAAGTGTGCCTGACATCCCATTTGGGGGGCCCGTCCTAGTTGACATTTCACGATATCACAGTAATCAAATGTAAAAGTGACAACTTGTGTCGAACTATTGTACCAAAACGTAACCACATCATTTGTTTTAGTAACAGTAACATATCACTACTCCCACTTGCCTCAAAACTCCTGGAACAGCATGTCCATGCTGAACTTTCCTCCCACCTCTCCTCTAACGCTCTCTTTGACAACCTACAGTCCGGCTTCCGTCCACATCACTCCACCGAAACTGCCCTGACTAAAATCACAAATGACTTGCTTACTGCCAAAGCGAACAAGCACTTCTCTATACTCCTACTCCTAGACCTGTCCTCAGCCTTCGATACCGTTGACCACTCCCTCCTATTACAGACCCTCTCTTCCCTTGGTGTCAGAGATCTTGCCCTCTCTTGGATCTCTTCATACCTCTCAAATCGCACTTTTAGTGTCTCCCACTCCCACACAACCTCTTCATCCCACCATCTCTCTGTTGGCGTCCCTCAAGGCTCTGTCCTAGGACCCCTACTTTTCTCTATCTACACATTTGGCCTGGGACAACTCATAAAGTCCCATGGCTTCCAATACCACCTATATGCCGACGACACCCAGATCTACCTCTCTGGCCCAGATGCCACATCTCTGCTGTCCAAAATCCCGAAATGTCTATCTGCTATATCCTCCTTCTTCTCCTCTCGCTTCCTAAAGCTCAATGTGGCCAAAACTGAACTAATCATCTTTCCTCCGTCTCACCTACACTCTCCACCTGATCTATCTATTACAATAAATAACACCACGCTCTCGCCAGTACCCAAAGTTCGCTGCCTCGGAGTGACCTTTGACTCTGCCTTATCCTTCATACCACACATCCAATCCCTCACCACCTCTTGCCGTCTTCAACTCAAAAATATTTCCAGAATCCGCCCTTTCCTCAATTTGCAATCTACTAAAATGCTAGTGCATGCCCTCATAATCTCCCGCCTCGACTACTGTAACATCCTCCTCTGTGGCCTCCCTGCCAACACGCTTGCCCCTCTCCAGTCCATCCTTAACTCTGCTGCCCGACTTATCCACCTCTCTCCTCAATACCACCCCGCTTCTCCTCTCTGCATGTCCCTCCACTGGCTTCCAATCTTCCACCGTATCCAATTCAAACTTCTAACACTGACCTACAAAGCTGTGCATAATCTTTCCCCTCCGTACATCTCCGAACTACTCTCCCACTACACTCCAACACGTCACCTCCGGTCCTCCCAAGATCTCCTCCTCTCCTCCTCTCTCATTCGCTCCTCACACAACCGACTCCAAGACTTCTCCCGAGCATCCTCAGTCTCCTGGAACTCGCTGCCTAAACACGTCAGACTATCCCCTACCCTTGCAAACTTCAAATGGAACCTGAAAACGCACCTGTTCAGAAATGCCTACAATCTACAATGAACTCGCTGCCGCCCGACCACCGTGCGGAGCTGCCGCCCGACCACCGTGCGGAGCTGCCGCCCGACCACCGTGCGGAGCTGCCGCCCGACCACCGTGCGGAGCTGCCGCCCGACCACCGTGCGGAGCTGCCGCCCGACCACCGTGCGGAGCTGCCGCCTGACCTACACCCCACCTATTGTCTCCTCCCCATAATCCTATAGAATGTAAGCCCGCAAGGGTAGGGCCCTCTTCCCTCTGTACTAGTCTGTCTACTGTAACTTGTATACGTATTTTGTATGTAACCCCCCCTCTCATGTACAGCACCATGGAATTAATGGTGCTCTATAAATAAATAATAATAATAATAATAATAATAACAGTGGCCTGAGACCACACAGATTTTGTGCAAAGGATAAGTATAAGCAGGACACTCAGTGCAGCTCTGGTGGATCGACCCTTCTGCAATGCGAGGCGTGGATCCATGTTGTCCTGCCTTCAAGTTTCACGGAGGTAGGAGTCACCAGGATTATCTGGAACGGGCCTTCGTATCTGGGCTCCAGACAATTCTTCCTGACGTGTTTTTTAACCACCACCCACTCTCCTGGTTTCAATGTGTGGGTGGCTAGATCTGTGTCAGGATCTGGAAGAGAAGAGAAAACTGCTGCATGTGTTTTAGTTAACTCTCGACTTAGTTCAATAACAAACTGCACAACTGAGTCATGGTGGTCAGACAAATTTTGAGGGAAATAGGACCCTAATCTGGGGACGGAACCAAAAAGTATTTCAAAGGGGGTTAGGCCATGTTTTGCAACAGGGGTGTTTCTGACATGGTACAGGACTATAGGGAGAAGTTCTGTCCAGGGCAGTGCACTGTCTTGTGAGGCCTTGAGCAGTTTGGTTTTCAGAGTTGAGTTCATCCTTTCCACTTTCCCACTGCTCTGGGGATGATAAGGAGTATGCAGTCCGAGACTTGCTCCAAGCATATTCCACAGTTCTTGGTAAATGTTAGCTGTGAAGGCTGGTCCTTGATCGCTTTCGATGACTTCTGGCATTCCAAACCTGCACACGGTTTCCGTGATGAGCCGTTTAGCTGTGACTCTTGCAGTCATGTTGACTACCGGGTAGGCCTCGGGCCAACTGGAAAAGATGTCGACAACTACCAAAACATACTCGTACTTCCCCACTTTGGGTAGTTGGATGTGGTCCACTTGTATCCTTTGAAATGGATAAAGAGGCTTCGCCAGATGTTTTTGTGGTGTCTTCTCTGTTCGTGCAGGATTACATGTTATGCAAGTCTGGCAGCTTCTGGTGTACGCGGATATTGCTGAGGAAATTCCTGGTGCGTAGTAGAACTTCTGGATGAGTGCCAACATTTGATTCTTCCCTCTGTGCGTGCAACCATGGGCCCATGCTACTACTGCAGGGAACATTCTTCTTGGTAGACAGACTCGACCCTCGAGCTTCCATAGTTTCCAATCCACTTTGGCTCCCATCTTCTTCCATTCTTGTCTTTCATCATATGGAGCATGGATCTGTTCCGATATGAGTTTATCATATGGAGTCCTCCCCACTTTATTGCCTGAGTCTTCTGGCTGTGTAGCCTTCCCCGTCCTGGTTATTACCATAAGTAGAATATCCGCCAATTCTTCCGGTTTCTCTCGTGCTGTCGTCTTCGCTAGTTCGTCAGCATAATGATTGCCAAGTGCTTCTGGGCTGTCCAGCCGTCCATGCGCTCTGACCTTCATGACAGCTATTTCTCTGGGCATCTGAACTGCCTGCAACAGTCTCTGGACAAGTACCACATTCTTCACTGGAGTTCCAGTTGAGTTAATGAGTCCTCTGTGCAACCATAGCAGTCCAAAATCGTGTACAACCCCAAAGGCATACCTGCTGTCAGTATAGATGTTGACTCTTTTCCCTTCTGCCGCTTCACATGCCTTGATGAGAGCTACCAATTCTGCTTCTTGTGCTGACATGTGGGATGGTATGGCTCCCGATGTAATTGGCTGATCCAGAGTGGTCACAGCAAATCCCGTGTAGAACTTGCCGCCATCCCCGTACCGAGAACCATCTGTCCGCAAAGTAAGATCTGCATCCGGCAAAGGTGTTTCAGATACTTGACAAGGTGTAGTAGTTTCCTTTTCCATCTCCTTTAAGCAATCATGGCTGCAAACAGGGACGTCAACCATGTCGCAGGAGCTGCAGCGTTCATGGGCTTCATGCTGACATATGGGGTAGTCCCCCCTAGAAAGCGGAAGAAGAGTGGCGGGATTCAAGGTGGTACATCGCTGTAGAGTAACGTTGTCAGGAAGTAGTAGGGAGCACTGAAGACGAAGGTGACGTTGGGCGGACAGGTGTCTTGGTTGAGTCTGGTCAAGAATCGCCTTCAAATCATGGGGTGCTTGAACCACCGTGGGGTGGCCAAGGGTAATGTCGGCCGTTTTGTCAAGAAGAAGATGTGCAGCATGGACCGCACGAAGACAGGTGGGCGAGGCCCTTGCCACAGGGTCAAGTCTGCAAGAGTAGTATCCAACTGGGCGTTTTCTGGAGCCATGGTCTTGTGTTAACACTCCAGAGGCATGGCCATCGATCTCATGAAGAAAAAGAGTAAATGGCAAAGCATAGTTCGGAAGGCCCAATGCTGGGGCTGTTAAGATGGCGTCTTTGAGTTTCTCGAAAGCCCAATTTCGTTTGTCATAATCCTCAGGAGAGTCGTCATATGTGATATGATTGGTCTTGACAGCATCGTACAACGGTTGCATGATCCTGGAAGCGTCTGGTATCCATTGTCTGCAATAAGTGATGAGGCCTAAGAAGGCTTGCAGTTGTTTGATATTCCTGGGAAAAGATAAAGCATCAATGGCCTCTTTCCTGTCCTCCGTAAGATGCTTACAGCCTGGTGAAATACAATGACCAAGGAATACGACTTTGGGTTGGCACCACTGAACCTTTGCCTTAGAGACCTTACAATTTTGGGCTGCAAGGAACTGGAGCATAGATACGGAGAAGTCGTAGCAGTCTTGTTCACTCCCAGCACAGAGGAGTAGATCGTCCACATACTGTAAAAGAGCCACTTCTGGATGCTCTTGCTGCCATGGTGAGAGAATGATAGACATTGCTTGAGTGAACTGATTGGGACTGTTTTGTGCTCCTTGTGGAATGACTGTCCATGTATACTGGCCTCTTTGGAAGGTGAAAGCGAACAGATATTGACAGTCCGGATGTAGAGGTACACTGAAGAAAGCGTTGGCGAGATCAATGACAGTAAAAACGGTCGCTGAGGGTGGGATCTGTCCAAGAAGAGTATGTGGATTAGGTACCACTGGGGTTTCCAACAGAGTAGCAGCATTGACGGCCCTCAAATCTTGCACTAACCGAAACTTAGGAGCTTCTCCTTTAGATGTCTTCTTTTTGACAGGAAACAATGGCGTATTGCATGGCGAAACACAGCGAATGAGGGCCCCGTTTTCAAGGAGAGCTGATATTTGCAGTTTGAGTGATTCTTCCTGGATGGATTTCAGAGGATATTGCGGCACTCGAGGTAGCTGGGCCCCAGGTTTAAGACGCACCATAACGGGAGGTACTTGCAGACGGCCAACATCTTCGGGACCCGTTGACCATAGAGACTGTGGTATAAGAGCTATGACACTGTCAGGTATTCCATACAAGGGATCGTCTCGATACAAGAGCATCATAGGCAATGCTGAGACAATACACACGTCTTCAATTCCCTCCGGTGTATTGGGATTGTAGAAAGTTACCGTCATGCCATCGGAGTCAAAATTGATGTTGGCTCGGAAACGGTGTAAGAGGTCGGCACCCAGAAGATTAATGGGACAGGTAGGCGACACCAGGAGTCTGGTCAAAACTTCAGGGAAAGGACCGATTGGGACCGGCACTGTAAGTTGGTTTTTAGTTGGTGTGCCATCTACACCAACACAAGTAAAAGTGTCTGAAGTAAGAGGAACTGACAATGGTAAGTCTTGTTGTCTAATAACAGTTTTGGCCGCACCTGTGTCCACCATGAATTTGATTGGGTTCTCATCTACCAGTAGGGTGACTGCGGAGCAAGGAGAAAAGGCACTTGTGGTAGAAGCCATGGTAGGTTCAGGCGTGCCTGACCATCATTGTGGCTGTTGTTGGGCCTGGTTCTGGACAACTTGTTGAGATTCCAGATATGGTCTCCTTAGTTGTCTTTTATCACCGTTCCGAGAGTAATACCTATTAGGTGGCACTCGACAATCCCGTTTGATATGTCCTTCTCTTCCGCACCTGAAGCAAGGGCCTCTGACTCCTCTCTGGTCAGGGTAGTTTTGAAATTGTGGTGAAGGTTCAGCTGTAGTCTGATGGATGGCAGGAGGGTATACTTGCATAGGAAATGGTGATACATTAGACATAACGTATTGAGGGTTCTCAGAGTCCTCTTCCGCCAGGACAACCATCGCCTTCTTGGAGGGTGTCATATTCTTCTGGAAGCTTTTTGCAATAATAATAGCATCTGTCATGGTAGCATTTTCAATTTCCGGGCGAGTCTTCATTATATTGTTCCTAAGCTCCTCCCTCAGACCAGCGACAAAGGCTTGTGACAAAAGCTGAGCCTGTGGTTTAATCTGTTGTGAGAATCCGAGGTCTGCGAACATCTGGGTGAGTCTGGAAGCGTATTTTTCAACTGACTCTGCTTGATCTTGAGTCACATCCTTAAGACTGGTGGCTTGATCAGATAAACGATCTTGTGCCCAGGATTTCAACTGTTCACAAAAAGTGACACCGGATTGCCAGGTTTCTTCAGAAGACAGGCGAGAATCATTCAGGGCCCCTTCCATGACTGGCCAATAAGAGTCTCCTGCTTTAATTTGGGCCAATGACATTAAATCTTGCCAGGTAGCTGCGTACATCTTCTGGATCTGTACGATACGGCGGTAAAATGGCATAGGTTGGGCCTCTGGGTCTGGCAGTGTGGAGACTAAGGTTGCTGCCTGTCCAGGAGTAAACTTTATGTACATCAAGGGTTCTGAGTCGTCCTTATCAAGTACGGCTTTCTGTGTCCGTGTCCGGACTGGTACTTGATCATCACTTGCATCTTCAACCATAATAGGTAGTTTCCTGGAGATGATAGTGGGTTTGGATGGGCGAACATATCCTTGGAGGGCATCCTGGAGTGCCTTAACAGTCGCTTCCAAACTTCCGACTAGTGAATTTCTTGCAAATTCAACATCTGGCCATGGATTAGGGGCATTATGGTTTTAACAATCTCGTTTGCACAAGCTCGGATAGGGAATCCGAAAATTCCAGCCGAAATGGCGGGCAAGGCTATTGACCGTAAAGGCATCTGGGCCTGAGAGGCCTGGGAAGCGTGTAGAATGGCTGCTTCGACTGCCTCTCGGAGGATCCGGCAACTGGTGTCATGTTGATTGGAATCATAAAGTGGGCCAACTGCATGAATGACTAGATTGCAGGGCAAGTTGCCTGGGCCTGTAATAGCAATACGTCCTGGTTGGACAGGGCCTTGTGTACGTACTAGGGCTTCTGAATCACGTTGAATAGATTCGCCTCCAGCCTTGACTATACGAGCAGCTAGGCCACCACTGTGGCGCAGGTGGCCGTTGGCAGGATTAACCACGGCTCCTACAGACATGGTAGTGATGTCTCCTTTTCCAACTGAGAGGAGGAGTGTGCCATTGGCACAGGCATGATAATGCTGAAAGACAGGGTCCCACTCCTCGGATATGGTAGAAAATTAATCCTGTGATCCTCCATCTGTATGGGGATTATCATAAGCCACACCATCCTGTGCATAAGTAACACCCTCCTGTCCGGGTGGATTCAGATCAATAAGCTCATGTGACAGTGCAGAACGGGTAGTATGTGGTAGGGGCCTATGAGGTTGCAAAACTGGAGGTGCCACTGAGGATGCTGAAAGATTGGGACAAAGCAAACCGGGTTCAGGCACCGGGCTATAATAGGTGCCGGCTGGGGTGATGACTGGGCAAAGTAATTGTGGTTTATGAGGTGTAGCAAGATGGCCACCACAGGAAGTTCCAGGCATCTGACTTCCGGGAGTATTGCCATGTTGGGACACTATGGGTGCACTGGGAGGGGCAGAAGCTACTGGCGGTGCCAGGGACGTTACTTTTAAGGGCTCTAAACTAGTTTGCATTACAGCATGCAAAGGAGGGGTTTGGTTAATACCGGATACAGCAGCTCCTAGAGAAGGAGAACGATGGGTCACAGTTGAAGGAAGACATTTAGTGACGTCAGAAACAGCAACAGGCAAAGGGGGGTAAAGGGGGGGACTGTAAGCTATAACAGGCAGTGAATGAGGTCTTTGTCCTCCACAGTTATAACAAACACCACAATAATCAGGATTTTGGCTATCACAAACAGGGCATATCCATCCACCTGGACCAACGCCTGAATCGGCCGCGGAGCTATTGTAAGACGGCGGCAATGAGGTTTGTGAATCTATCACTTGAACCTTTGATTTTTCACTTAAAACATAACCATACAATTTAACATCTCCTTGGTCCACTTCAATCTCCTGCCAGCCCTCTTTCTGTAACACCGCAGCTGTCCGAAACCAAGCCCTTGCTGTATCTAACAGATTATTATCTTCAAGTATCCCCTTATTGGCGGTCAATATAGACTTCCATACACTGGGCTGCAGCCTGCCACCTGGTGGTAATCCAACAATTTTACACAATTTCTTACAATTTTTCGTATATTTTTTCCCTTCTCGTTTTCCAACTAGAATACTAGCGCTCTCGGCATCCTCCGGAAGAACCGTTTTCCTTCTGAACAAAGTATACATAGTGCTAAATTGGACCGACCGTTCCAACCGAACCCTCTTCCCACTTCCCTACTATGCAATAAGGACACACTTAGACGTCCAACGCGTGAATACAAAAACCGTTCCTTCACGCGTCCCTATTTCCGGCGTCTCACATAGCAGTGCATGAGGTAATACTCAGGGGAATACGCTGGTTCAAAACACTTTTCTCCACCACCGGAATCCCTCCCCCTCTTTTCCGTGTAAGAGGACGCACTTTTTCAGCGTCCAACACGTGGATACTAATACCGTTCTCCACGTGTTCCTATTTCCGGCTATAAACAGAAATCGATGTGTTATATATAAAAAACACTGGGGGACACGCCAATTCCCTTATCTCTCTGTTCCAAAAACAAACCAACGATTGCAAAATGCTGAAAAACGCATAAACTAGTTAATTTCTCTCAAATCCAAACTAAAATAACACTTGTCTTTCTTTCAAATCATTACAACTCTGTTTGCTCTACTATACAAAGGCTGCAGCCATCTCCTGTATATTAGCCCACTGACCCCTCCTCTCTCCTCGCTCCAAAGAGCTGCGCTGTTTTAACACCCGGTGTCTGCCTCTTCCCTCTTCCACCCCCCTTCTCCTCCACAGAACAAAGACAGCGGCTGCGTCTATGTGGGCTCTATTAACCCCCCCCCCCCCGCTTTCTAACACACACAAACTTTCCTCTTAGTGAAGAAATGCAGGCAAGGGGGGATTAACTATCAACCCCCCTGCTTTCTTTGTCTAAAAGACTGCAGACACAGCGTGTAATACAACTCCCGCTCTCAGTCCGTGACTACCCCCTTCCTCCTTTGTTCACAGCGAAGAAGAAAAAACTACAGGCAATTAACTCTTTGAAAACTAGATCAGAGCGTAGAATCTACAAGCTATCTATAAAGCTAAAAACACCGTTCACAATTAGCAATAAGAAAAAAAAAAAACAAACGATCAGATCGTATGACCCACGGACCCTCAGACGCTATGGGGTCTGGGTCCGTCTCTTTGTTCTTAGACTACCGGCGAAAGATTCAAGCCCGCTAAGGGTCACTAGCGTCAACCCCTTCCTCAGTTCAGGGATCATACCTTTCGCCACAAGTCTCCGAAATCGCAGGCAGTTCTCATATACATTATATATGACACTTACCTGCGATTTTGAGTGATCAACTCCTGTTTCGGCGGCCTGTGGGTACTAGGAAACGATCCCTCGGATCCGAGATAGAAGTTCAGCCAATCTTTCTTACGGTTTCTCAGCAGTGCCTCCAATTTGTTGGGGATGCAAGTGATCCCTCGACCTGATCGTTGTTCCGAATTAAAATGTCGTTTGTGCACGGCGAAAAAGAATGATAATTAATTGGAAATCAATTAAAACTCTTCCTCTCACGACCAAGGCTGAGGCAAGACTGAAAATCTTTATTCTCGGACAATTAGACCACGAAGTAAAAGGGGTGTAAACAAAAGTTTTAGTCCAATCAAGTATCGTAGGTCAGGGCTTCATAACGTAGAGAGATCTGCATATCCCCCTTGGATTGGTCAATCCAGGCTTCAGGAATTTCTTTTGTCCATGTCTTGGGTGTAGAACAGGAAATGGTGGCCATCTTCAAGCTATACATATATATATAAATTCTAGTATATACTGAGTCTAAGGAAAATACACTGAATATGCAATATACTTATATAAACGTATTAGTAAAAGAATAAAAGAGAACAAAGACATGCATAGATATGTGTGTTAGTTTACATCTTACTAAACTATATACCTGAGTCTATGAAGGGGCGACTCCAGTTGTAATGTCAGCCCTTTTGCAATGATCTGTAGAATTCACGGGCTGGAGGAAACAGTCTCAAGGAAGAGGGAGAGCCTCCCCCCACTGGGATGGTGGAGTCATTGAAGGCCTCGTGGCTTGGTAGAGGATGATGGATCAAACATAATCCTGAGGACCCCTCCGTCTATCCTTCCAGGAGTTCTGGTCTCTGGGAGGCTCCTTATGGAAAATTGCTTCCTCTGAAATGGACAGCTACGATGGAATGGAGTTTGTACAGCTGGAAATCCTTGTTTCTTGTTAGCTGCTTTGGACAGAAGGTCATCCAGTTGTGATCCAAACAAAAAGTCTCCTTCACAAGGTATCCTGCATAGTCTGTTCCTGGGCTGTATGTCTCCCTTCCAGCATTTCAACTAGAGGGCCCTTCTGGCTGAATTGGAAAGAGCTGCTACCTTTGCAGATAATTTGAGTGAGTCGATGGAAGCATCCGCTAGAAGTCTGCCGCCTCCTGTATACGTGGAAATGAGGAAATAATGTCCTTACTAGACACGGTACCCTTAAGTTAGTCTTCTAATTGTTGGACCCAGACCATTATGGACCTTGTTACACATGTACCTGCCACCGCCGGGCGAAGAGCTCCTGCCGCAGCCATCCAGGTACCACGGACCTGCATTCCAGGCCTCCAACATGAGGTCTTGTGTGGATTCAGGATCTTTATCATCCACCAGCCCCATAGTGGAGTGGACAGCTTCCACTAGGGGTGTCACCTCAGAGGATGGGAAGCATAGTCTGCCGTCCATGTCTGAGGAAGATGAGGAATCCAAGGCTGAGGAAGAGGCAGGTGAAAATTTTCTGGAACCCCGTTCAGAGCCGCCTGATTTATCTGAAGTTCCCCCATCATTCCTAGTGGATTGTTTATGTGTTTCCCTGACTTCAGCACATCTAATATCTCTCAACTCAGCCTTGAGGCTTGGTGCTTCCATACATAAGCCAAAACCAAAGAGTAAGAGATGCAGTTTCCTTCTACTAAGATTACCCCGTTGTTTTTTTTCCCAGCTTGAATGGCTGAGAACAGAGAACAATAGACGTTAGTTTCCATATTACAATAGTTTCTTACCTAGCCTGTTAAGGTTGACAAAAGAAACTGAAAAATAAGGAGCGCTGATAGTGTAATACCAACAGATCAGTGAGGTAGATCAGGAAAAATACACTCACCTGAAAAGGTTGTGATAGTCACAACCACTGATAAAGCATAGGATGATGGCGTCTGCTGCAGCCCCACGTGGATGTGCATACAAATCAGAGTGAAGAGGGGGTTAATGCCGCGCATCAGCCAAAATGAAGATGTAGCACGTTGATGTTATAAACGTATTCTTTTATTCCATCGGTCTACGCGTTTCGAGGATATACCTCTTCTTCAGGACCAGTGCATCAACATAGTAACAGTAGTAGATACTATGTTGATGCACTGGTCCTGAAGAAGAGGTATATCCTCGAAACGCGTAGACCGATGGAATAAAAGAATACGTTTATAACATCAACGTGCTACATCTTCATTTTGGCTGATGCGCGGCATTAACCCCCTCTTCACTCTGATTTGTATGCAAGGTTGACAATAGAGAATAGTGGATGTGGTTCCCCCATATTATAACAGAAGACACCGCCGCTCCTGTCAGCTCCACGCAGCTAATGAAGGGAATAGCGCGATCAGCTCTATTCAGCGTTGGCCGCGAGTAACCTCAGTGACAGCTGCGTGGAGCTGACAGGAGCGGCGGTGTCTTCTGCAGCTCTGGTCACCTTCATGCAGCACAGCTGGAAGCAACGCTGGACCATCCTGGATTACGCCGGACATGGAGTGCTTTTTCGGGCTTATAAAATTGGTGAACAAGGCAATTTGTTAGTGGGTTTTTTCTAATAAAGGATTGTTCGTGTGTGTGTGTTTATTTACTGTAATTTACAGATTAATCATGGAAGGTATCTCGGGGAGATGCCTGACATGATTAATCTAGGACTTATTGGCAGCTATTGGCTGCCAAAAACTCCTTATTACCCCGAATGCCAATGCACCAGGGCAAATCGGGAAGAGCCGGGTACAGTCCCAGAACTGTCGCTTATAATGTATGCGGCAATTCTGGGCGGCTGCTGACGGATATTGTTAGGCTGGGGGCTCCCCATAACGTGGGGCTCCCCATCCTCAGAATACCAGCTTTCTGCCGTATGGCTTTATCTGGCTGGTATTAAAATTGGGGGGACCGCACGCCATTTTTTTATTTATTTATTTTACTGCACAGTATAGACACGCCCACCGGCTGCTGTGATTGGGTGCAGTGAGACACCTGTCACTCAGCGTGGGGGGCGTGCCTGACTGCAACCAATCACAGGCGTCTGTGGGTGGGGAAAGCAGGGAATACGAGATTGATTAATGAGCGGCCAGCATATTCAAAGTAATTGTTGCCGCGTATTCTCTGCACAGCTGTTCCTCGCCGCGCTGGTGATCGGGGAGCGGTATGAGCCAGGGGAAGAAAAAAAACGAGCGCCAATGTAAGTATGACTGAGAACAGCAGAAAAAAAGGTAAGTATACTGAATTTAATTTAAAAAAAAATAAAAATAAGATCGCTAGTGTAAAAACGCACACGCACGAAACGTGCTGAACACGGACTTTCTCCGTGTGCGGTCCGTGCAGGCACGGACCCATAGACTTTAGTGGGTCCGTGCCTGCGTGCTGCCGGCCAAAAACGGACATGTCGTCCGTGTAGAAAAGTGCACACACGTACTTATCACACGGACACACGTTCCGTGTGATTTTACGTGTGCGTGCCATCTACCATTCAATAACATGGGTCTCCGTGTGTACGTGTCTCCGGTACGTGCAAATACGTACTACACACGTACAAAAAAAACGGATGTGTGTTGCGGGTCTGAGACAGGTGGGACAAGGCCCCCTTGGTAATCTGAGGATAGACTGTCCTTGTAAACCCCACAATTCCTAGGATTCCTCTTAGAGGTACCTCCTGAAGAAAGAAGGGAACATAGGGGGGACTGTTAAACAATGAAATGCTGCTGCAGCAGACACTCACCCCCCAAGATGGCAGATCTGGTACCAGTTTCGGAGGCAGTTTATGACTTCCAGATTTGGATTTCTCAGATCCCCTGGAATGTCGACTTGCCGGACTGGACGGACTAGCCCTGCCGGAGGAGCGCTCCCCTCGCTGCCCTGGGAATCTGTATGCTGTTCCAGCACATCCTGCTCTGGAGGAGAGTTGTCTTCCATCCTGAATAGGGGAGAAGTCATACTCACCAGAATGCAGCGAAGGTGACTCCTCATACCTCCTTGGTTCAAATTTCCCACCTGAAATCCGTTTACTGGGCGCCCCCATCTTGGAACACCTTGCACATGCACAGGTGATGAACTTCCGGGTGCCGCGTCACTTCCTTTTCACCCCGGCGTTCCGTCAGCAGGGCGCCCATCTCGCGGGCTCCGTGTGAGGATCACATAGCCTGGGGCGACGCAGAGCCGAGCGCCCGCGCCCCACCACCGCAGACAGCCGAAGCCCTGGGGAGGTGCATCCAGGCCCGAATGCCGGCTTTTGGTAAGAAACCAAACTTCCACTCCGGGTCAGACCTGGGAGAATCCATGGGTTGTCCCATCAGCACAGGAAACTAAACTGATGTGAAGGAGAGGTACCGCCTTTTTATCAGTGGGTTTCCTGTCCTGATGTGGGCGGAACTTATCTCTCAGGTGGTGCAGTCATGGGCGAAAGGGAAAAATCAAAGTAAATCTATTTCATGACATATTTTACAAACTCTATATTTGTCATCTGTACTATAGATTTGTGCAAAGTTTGTTTTATTGCTATCTAAAAATATACAGTGGGGAAAATAAGTACAGTGCTGGCCAAAAGTATTGGCACCCCTGCAATTCTGTCAGAGAATACTCAGTTTCTTCTTGAAAATGATTGCAATCACAAATTCTTTGGTATTATTATCTTCATTTATTTTGCTTGCAATAAAAAAACACAAAAGAGAATGAAACAAAAATCAAGTCATTGATCATTTCACACAAAACTCTAAAAATGGGCCAGACAAAAGTATTGGCACCCTTATGCGGGCATCACACGATACAATCTATCGTGCGATTGCACGAGCGATCGTACCCGCCCCCGTCGTTTGTGCGTCACGGGCAAATCGCTGCTTGTGTCGCACAAAGTCGTTAAACCGCCATCATACGTACTTACCTGCTGAGCGACCTCGCTGTGGGCGGTGAACATCCTCTTCCTGAAGAGGGAGGAAAGTTCGGCGTCACAGCGACATCACACAGCCGCCGTCCAGTAGAAGCAGAGGGGCGGAGATGAGCGGGACGTAAACATCCCGCCCACCTCCTTCCTTCTGCATAACCGGCGGGTGCCACGGGACGCAGGTAAGCTGTGTTCATCGTTCCCGGGGTGTCACACGGAGCAATGTGTGCTGCCTCAGGTACGATGAACAACCGGCGCCATGAAAAATAAACTTTTAAAAATAAGCGACGTGTACACGACTCACGATTTGTGACCGATTTAGCGTGGCTCGGAGGTGTCACACGAAACGACGTCGCAAACTATGTCGGATGTGCGTCACGAAAACCGTGACCCCGACGATAGATCTTCTCGTGTGACGCCCGCATTAGCTTAACCCCTTCACGACCGCGGGCAGTAAAATTACGTCCTAAATGTCATAACCTTACTGCCCGCGGTCTGCCGGCAGCATCATGCTGCGATCGGCACACATCTCAGCTGATTTTCACAGCTGAGATGTGTGCCTGCTAGGCACGAGCAGAATCGTTATCTGCTCGTGCCGTTTAACCCCTTATATGGCGCTGTCAATATGTGACAGCGCCATTATAAGCACGATCGCGGTAAAATTTTACTTACCGCCGATACCGGAAGTCACGTGACGAGATCACGTGACTCCCGATAGTTGTCATGGTAGCACAGGGTCATGTGATGACTCCTGTACTACACCTGACTTGCTTTCACTTTCGCTGTGCCCGTGGCACAGCTAAAGAGAAAGAGAGCGTATCTGCTGTTTACAGCCTTGTAGCTGTGATCAGCAGATACTGCAGAGCGATCGGAATGCTGATCGCAATAGCCCCCTAGGGGGACTAGTAAAATAAAAAAAAAAAGTTAAAAAAAGTTTTAAAAAATAAAAAAAAAACAAAAAAACTTAAAAGTTCAAATCACCCCCCATTCGCCCCATTGAAAATTAAAGGGTTAAAAAAATAAAAAATATACACACATTTGGTATCGCCGCGTTTAGAAACGCCCGATCTATCAAAATATAAAATCAATTAATCTGATCAGTATACGGCGTAGCGGCAAAAAAATTCCAAACGCCAAAACAACGTTTTTTTGTCGCCACAACTTTTGCGCAAAATGCAATAAGAGGCGATCAAAACATAGCATCTGCGCAAAAATGGTACCGTTAAAAACGCCAGCTTGAGACGCAAAAAATAAGCCGTCACTGAGCCATAGATCCCAAAAAATGAGAACGCTACGGGTCACGGAATATGGTGTAAAACGTGCTCCACTTTTTTCGGACAAACTTCCGATTTTTTTTAACCCCTTATATAAAAGTAAACCTATACATGTTTGGTGTCTACGAACTCGCACTGACCTGAGGCATCACACCCACACATCAGTTTTACCATATAATGAACACAGTGAATAAAATATCTCAAAAACCATAGTGCTATTGCACTTTTTTTGCAATTCTTCTGCATTTGGAATTTTTTTTGCCGTTTTCCAGTACATTATATGGTAAAACTGAGGATTTAATTTAAAAGTACAGTTCGTTCCGCAAAAAATGAGCCCTCACATGACCATATTGATTGAAAAATAAAAAAGTTACGTCTCTCAGAAAAAGAATGGCGAAAAAAAAAAACGGAAAGCGAAAAATCGGCCGGTCGTGAAGGGGTTAATACTTGGTTGCACAACCTATAGCCAAAATAACTGCGAACAACCGCTTCCGGTAACCATCAATGAGTTTCTTACAATGCTCTGCAGGAATTTTACACCATTCGTCTTTGGCAAACTGCTCCAGGTCCCTGAGATTTGAAGGGTGCCTTCTCCAAACTGCCATTTTGAGATCTCTCCACAGGTGTTCTATGGGGTTCAGGTCTGGACTCATTGCTGGCCACTTTAGTAGTCTCCAGTGCTTTCTCTCAAACCATTTTCTAGTGCTTTTTGAAGTGTGTTTTGGGTCATTGTCCTGCTGGAAGACCCATGACCTCTGAGGGAGACCCAGCTTTCTTACACTGGGCAATACATTATGCTGCAAAATTTGTTGGTAGTCTTCAGACTTCATAATACAATGCACACGGTCAAGCAGTCCAGTGCCAGAGGCAGCAAAGCAACCCCAAAACATCAGGGAACCTCCTCCATGTTTGACTGTAGGGACCGTGTTCTTTTTTTTAAATGCCTCTTTTTTTCCCCCTGTAAACTCTATGTTGATGGCTTTTCCCAAAAAGCTCTACTTTTGTCTCATCTGACCAGAGAACATTCTTCCAAAACGTTTTAGGCTTTCTCAGGTAAGTTTTGGCAAACTCCAGCCTGGCTTTTTTATGTCTCAGAGTAAGAAGTGGGGTCTTCCTGGGTATCCTACCATAGAGACCCTTTTCATTCAGACGCCGATGGAGAGTACGGGTTGACACTGTTGTACCCTCGGACTCCAGGGCAGCTTGAGCTTGTTTGGATGTTAGTCGAGGTTCTTTATCCACCATCTGTACAATCGTGCGTTGAAATATCTCGTCAATTTTTCTTTTCCTTCCACATCTAGGGAGGTTAGCCACAGTGCCATGGGCTTTAAACTTCTTGATGACACTGCGCACCGTAGACACAGGAACTTTCAGGTCTTTGGAGATGGACTTGTAGCCTTGAGATTGCTCATGCTTCCTCACAATTTGGATTCTCAAGTCCTCAGACAGTTCTTTGGTCTTCTTTCTTTTCTCCATGCTCAATGTGGTACACACAAGGACACAGGACGGAGGTTGAGTCAACCAATGATTTTTAATTGTGCAGATGGCAAGCGGTAGAGGGCGAGGATTTTTGACCTGAAAATAGGACCCAGTCCTATATTGTGCAGTGCCTGTAAAACCGAGCTCCAAGATATCCTGTCAAAAGCCTTTTCAGCGTCAAACGACAGGATCATCATGGGTATTTTCTGAGTGCGTGCGTGTTGGACCAGATCGATAGTTTTCAGAGTGTTGTGTCTGGCCTCCCTGCCAGCGAGAAAACCCACTTGATCCGGGTGTATCTGACCAGGGAGGAGAGGGTTCAATCTATTAGCGAGGAGTTTGGCATAGAGTTTTAAATCTACATTAAGCAAAGAAATTGGCCTGTAGCTGCTGCAGCAGTTGGGTTTAAGAATTAGAGCTATGTGTGCTAATGTAGAGTCAGCTGGGAAGAGTGTGGATTCTGAGATAGAATTAAAAATTTAAAGCATGATGAGCGCTAATTGTTCAGAAAAAGATTTATAAAACTTGGCCAGGAAGCCATCTGGACCAGGGCTTTTGTTTCCGGGTGAGTCACGGGTTGCAGACTGAAGTTCCTCCAATGTAAAAGGACTCTCCAGCAAATCCACCAGGACCCCATTGAGCTTTTTGAAGGGGGAGGATGGGGCAGGAATTATATTTGGGTTGGTAGGGGATCTGGGGGACAAATTCTAAAGTTTAGTGTAATATGAGTGGAAGGTGTCTGAAATGTCAGGGGTGGCGTAAGACAGTTTATCATGTGTATTTTTAATACAGGGTATCAGGGTCTGGGTTCTTTTGGACCTCAAGGCATCAGCCAGCATACTGCCCGGTTTGTCCCCAAACTCATAACATTTACCCCTTCCCGACTGGAGTAGGCGCTGATAGGAGGAGTCCAGCAGCTGTTTGCTCGTATGGTTGCGGGCAACAAGGCTTTTTTATGGAGCAGCTCTAGGTTGGTGACCAATTGTAGAGCCACCTTAAGGGCAACAGCCCTGTCCTTCTTAATACGTGATCCCTGTTTGATAAACGTACCATGAAGGACGCATTTAAGAGCCACCCATTTATAAGCATGCGCCATGTCATGCCGCGAGTGATCAGTGATAAAGTGGTCAATTGTAGCGTGGACATCCACCATACAGAGTTCATCCAGGAGCAAGGACTCATTGAGTTGCCACGACCCCCTCATGTTTGGCAGGGAGGGGACTTTAATGGCACAATAGGCTGGCGCGTGATCAAATAATATAATGTTACCAATCCCAGTGGATGAGAGCCAAGGGAGTGCACTGTGCTGTATAAGGATGGAATCTGATCGACTGTATGAGTCCTGGGGGTGAGTAAAAACTGTAGTCTTTATCAGATGGGTGCTGGATTCTTCATGTGTCATAGAGTTGTAGTTGCAATTATGCTTTTTTAATGCGCTTGATTGTCACGTAAGGGGTGCTGGATTCACCATTGGAGTTGTCAACCGTCGGGTCTAGGGTAACATTTAGGTCCCCGCATAGTAAGACTATGCCTCGTACCAGGGGGTTTACGGTACCTACTAATTTGGAGATAAAATGGTCTTGGTGTTGGTTGGGAGCCTAGGTATTAATAATTGGAAGTTTGGCTACCAATAATTAAAGAGAGGATAATGTATCTGGCCTCACTGTCCACCCTACAATCGAGCACCTGGTGGGGTAGTAATTTGTGTTTGGCTATCGCTACACCCTTGGAATGGGAATTAGGGTTGTTTGTTAAAAAACTAGGTTGTGTAATATTTGTTCTTGATTGCGAGTGGGTGTCCCTGTTTAAAGTGAGTTTCTTGGAAGCATATCAATTGAACCTTACAATGTGTGAAAGTGGTAGAGGATTTGCGCTCACTTCTCTGGTGTGTTGAGGCCTTTTGCGTTAACATAGTAACATAGTTTGTAAGGTGGAAGGAAGACATTATGTCCATCTAGTTCAGCCTATTTTTAGTGCAGCTGTTCTGCAGTGTGGAACCAGGGAAGGTAAAAACCCACAGCGTAGGAGCCAATTTTCTTCATAGGGAAAATATTCTTTCCCGACTCCTAAGCTGAGTCAACTATCTACCTGTAATATTATGTTATTCATAACCTTCTATACTGTTGCTTTCAAGAAAAACATCCATTCCTCTCTTAAATTCATTCAGTGAGTTGTCCATAACCACTTCCTCAGGAAGAGAGTTCCAGAGCCTCACTGCTCTTACCGTGAAGAACCCTCTGCTATGCTGATGTAGAAATTTTCTTTCCTCCAAACGAAGAGAATGCCCCCTTGTTCTTGTCACAGTCCTTGGTACAAACAGATCATGGGAGAGATCTCTGTATTGCCCTCTGATACACTTGTACATATTTATTAGGTGTCCCCTAAGTCTTCTCTTTTCTAGAGTAAATAGACCTAATTTTGATAACCTTTCTGGGTATTGTAGTGCACCCACTCCATTTATTATTTTAGTAGCCCGCCTTTGAACCCTTTCAAGTTCAGTTATGTCTTTCTTGAGCACCGGCACCCAAAATTGCACACAATACGCCAAGTGTGGTCTGATGAGTGATTTATACAGAGGGAGAATGATGTTTTCATCTCGTGCCCCCAGACCTCTTCTAATACATCCCATGACCCTATTTGCTTTGGTGGCAGCTGCCTGACACTGGGCACTCCAATTTAGCTTCTTATGGACTAAGATGCCTAAGCCTTTTTCCATGTCTGATTTCCCCAGCAGTTTCCCATTTAGTAAGTAATCGTAGTATCTGTTTCTCTTTCCCATGTGCAGAACCTTACACTTATCTGTGTTACACCTCAGCTGCCATTTTTCAGCCCAATTCTCCAATTTACTCAAATCCATCTGTAGTTACAAACTGTCCTCCTTTGTGTTAACTACCTTACATAGTTTTGTATCATCTGCAAATACTGATATTTTACTCTGTAATTCATCCTCCAGATCATTAATAAATATATTAAATAGTAGGGGGCCCAATACAGACCCCTGTAGCACCCCACTAGTAACCGTGGCCCAATCTGAGTATGCACCATTAATAACCACTCTTTGTTTTCTATCATTAAGCAGCTACCTACCCATCTACACACATTTTCCCCGAGCCCAAGCTTTCTCATTTTACTTAGCAGTCTTTTATGTGGGACAGTGTCAAATGCTTTACCGAAGTCGAGATAAATGACATCCAATGATTCTCCTCGGTCCATGTGAGAGCTTACATCCTCATAGAAGCTCATCAGGTTAGTCTGACAGGAGCGATCCTTCATAAATCCATGCTGATATGGAGTTAAACATTTATTAACATTGAGATATTGCATAATAGCATCCCTTAAAAACCCTTCAAACATTTTACCCACTACAGATGTTAAGCTTACCGGCCGATAGTTTCCAGGTTCCCTTTTAGACCCCTTTTTGAATATTGGTACCACATTTGCTAGCCGCCAATCCAGTGGAACAGACCCGGTTTCTACAGAGTCTTTAAATATAAGGAATAGAGGCCTGTCTACAACATTACTTAACTCCCTTAATACCCGAGGGTGAATGCCATTAGGGCCTGGTGATTTGTCACTTTTAATGTTACTAAGTCGGTTCTGCACTTCTTCCTGGGTTAGGCAAGTCATACCTAATGGGGCATTTACATGATCACTCTGCATTTCCCCTGGATTATCCTTTTCCTGTGTGAACACAGTTGAGAAAAAAGTATTTAAAACATTTGCTTTTCCCACATCGCTCTCTATGATTTTACCCTCATTTTTCTTTAAAGGGCCGACACCATGAATTTTAATATTTTTTCTGTTTATATAATTAAAGAATAGTTTGGGATTTCTTTTGCTTTCCTTAGCAATGAGTCTCTCAGTTTCCACTTTTGCTAAATGTATTTGTTTTTTACACATTTTATTTTTCTCTATAACTTTTTAATGCTTCCTCGCTGCCTTCTTGTTTTAGCTTCTTAAATGCCTTGTTATTATTATTTATTGCCCCTTTTACATCCTTATTTAACCACATTGGTTTTCTCCTGTTCCTAGCCCTTTTATTTCTGTACGGTATGGCTCGCTCGCAGTGGGTGTTTAATACTGATTTAAACATTTCCCATTTATTTTCTGTGCTCCTATTTGTGAGGACATTGTCCCAATCAATTCGGTGAATGTCTTCTCTAAGGCTGCTTTCATACTAGGTTTTTCTAACATGCGTCCTGAACGCTTTTTGCTGCAAAAGCGGATCCAGTGCAAATGCGTTTTCATTTCAATGCATTTGCAATGGACTTGCGTCAATATGCGTTCACATGTGTTTTCGTGCAGTTTTGTCAGAATCCAGCGACTTGTAGTTTTTTATCATTGTTCAAAAACGCTACTTGTAAAATTTTTGAGCCAAATATTGCAAGTCGCTGGATTCTGACAAAACTGCACGCAAACGCATGTGAACGGTGGTATACTGATAAACAGGATCCTATTTGTGGTTTCTGGCCATGGTCAGTACACCAGAGAGTGAGTTTGTTTCTTTCTTTATTTCGCTCTTTCTTTCTTTCTCTCTTTCTCTCTCTTGTTCTCTCTCTTTCTTTCGCTCTCTCTCTCTTCCTCTCTCTTGTTCTTTCTCTCTCTCTCTTTCTTTCTCTCTTTCTCTCTCTTGTTCTCTCTCTTTCTTTCGCTCTCTCTCTCTTCCTCTCTCTTGTTCTCTCTTTCTTTCTCTCTCTTCCTCTCTCTTGTTCTTTCTCTCCCTCTCTTTCTCTCTCTTTCTTTCTCTCTCCCTCTTCTTCTCTCTTGTTCTCTCTCTTTCTTTCTCTCTCTTCCTCTCTCTTGTTCTCTTTCTCTCCCTCTCTTTCTCTCTCTCCCTCTTCCTCTCTCTTGTTCTCTCTTTCTTTCTCTCTCTCTTCCTCTCTCTTGTTCTCTCTTTCTTTCTCTCTCTCTTCCTCTCTCTTGTTCTCTCTCTTTCTTTCTCTCTCTCTTCCTCTCTCTTGTTCTCTTTCTCTCCCTCTCCCTCTTTCTCTTCCTCTCCCTCCTCTGTCTCCTCTTTTTTTCCCCTGCGGCATCTGCATTTCCAGTCTGTCACGTTCAGTTCCCTTTACTCCCGATCCCATGACTCCAATGCCCGCCCATGAACTTAAAGTGGCAGGATCCTGTAAAATAACACTTGCGTTTGCATGAGTTTTTCTTTAGAAAAACAGGATCCACTTTTGCAGCAAAAAAATGTTCATAACGCATGTTAAAAAAACGTGTGAAAGCAGCCTTAGGCCTTAGGTTACTTTCACACTACGTTTTTTTTAACATGTGTCCTGTACGTTTTTTTAATGCAAAAACGGATCCAGTGCAAATGCGTTTTCATTTCAATGCATTTGCAATGGACTCGCATCAACATGCATTCACATGCGTTTGTGTGCAGTTTAGTGAGGATCCAGCGACTTGCAGTTTTTTTTAACTTTTTTCAAAAACGCTACTTGTAGCTTCTTTGAGCTGCGTTCAAATATACAGTGTTCATTTTAGGACATGATCATATATCAGTGTCAAACATCAGAAATACCTTGTTTGATCACTGAGAACTGACAACTGATACCAGATCACTGACAACTGATACCTGATCACTGACAACTGATACCAGATCACTGACAACTGATACCTGATCACTGACAACTGATACCTGATCACTGACAACTGATACCAGATCACTGACAACTGATACCTGATCACTGACAACTGATACCTGATCACTGACAACTGATACCTGATCACTGACAACTGATACCAGATCACTGACAACTGATACCAGATCACTGACAACTGATACCAGATCACTGACTTCTGATACCTGATCACTGACTTTTTTATTCCTATGATATATTTCTTCCTTAAAAATGAAATCCTATAAATAATGAACCTAGAGCTTAATGGTAAGGCATCTGTGTCACACACAGCATTATACTTTCAAATAAAAAAAAAATACCCCCATCCACTAGGGGGGCTATAACCCCGAGCTCTGGCATTTCCCACTGCCCTCCTCCAGCCAAATGTAAATGATATGTGAGTGTGATCAGTGAGTGGTGATGTATGAGAAGGTCACTGCTCAGGTCTCAGACATCAGACTGACAATCAGGACTAGAGCAGAATATTTGCTTGGTTAATGTCATAAGGCAAGAAAGCCTCCCCCGTGTCTCCAGGGAATGGCGAGGGGTAAAGTTGCTGCCTCTGGAGAGTGGTTCCTCGGTTCCATCCCAGGAGTGGGAAAATAAAATGTAACTCTTTTTAAATTCTCCTGTTTGTGTGGATCTGCAGTAATGGCTGATCTGTGCCCGTGCAGAAGTCACATCTCACACAGCAGAGTGACTTATACACAGTGTTTGTATGTTTCACCTCATAACTAGGGAAAATCACATTCTCGTATCGCTGTGTCCTGTGGAGCAGTGGTTAAGGGCACAGGGTGGAAAGTCTCCAGAGAATCTTGTTTTCTGGGTTCAAATCCCAGAAGCAGAAGATTTTTATTGTTTATATTCTGCTGCACACAAAGTCCAGTAATGTCTCCCATGTAATATCTGACATTCTGATTGTCATTCTGCCATCTTAGGCTACTTTCACACATCAGTTTTTTGCCATCAGGTTCAATCCGGAAAAAAACGGGTAAAACGGATCCGGTACCGCATCCGGTTTTTCCCCATAGACTTGCATTGTTGCCGGATTGTACCGGATGGCTTTGCGTTGCATCCGTTTTTTTCCGGATGCGGCAAAATAATTGAATGCGGCGGCCGGATAGAACGTATCATGTAACGTTTTTTGTCCCCTTAAAAAAACCGCATTCTGCCGGATCCGGCGCAATACGGCATTGTATACAATGGGTGTCTATGCATGCCGGATCCGGCGCAATGCGGTTTAAACCGGATGCGGTGACCGCATCCGGTTTGGTAAACAGAGCATGCGCAAATTTTTTTTTTCATCATCACAAAACTTATAAAAGGATCCAGCACATTCTACACACTTCCTGCCGGATCCTGACTTCAACTTCTGCTGTCCTCCAGTCCAGTGCTCCAGGGAAGAGGTAATGTCCACAGTACTGTCCACAGATCACTGCTGTGAGCTGCGTACATGTACTTAGACATTTTTTTTTCTTTTTTTGCAGGTGCAGTGTTGCCGTTAACGTTTGGCCCATCAAGTTGTTGTGCGTGGTCTATTGAGTACAAGTGCGGATTTGGAGAAGAGAGTGTCCCTGAGGTAATGTCCACAGTACTGTCCACAGATCACTGCTGTGAGCTGCGTACATGTACTTAGACATTTTTTTTTCTTTTTTTGCAGGTGCAGTGTTGCCGTTGAATTTGTGGACAGCCAGTTGCTGTGTCCGTTTCCATTGAGTGCCAGTGCGGATTTGGAGGAGAGTGTTCCTGAGGTAATGTCCACAGTACTGTCCACAGATCACTGCTGTGAGCTGCGTACATGTACTTAGACATTTTTTTTTCTTTTTTTGCAGGTGCAGTGTTGCCGTTAACGTTTGGCCCATCAAGTTGTTGTGCGTGGTCTATTGTAATAAAAAAAATATGTCGTCTTCTGGTAGCCCGTCCTTCGGTTCACAAACTGAGGTATTTTATTTTTTTTGGTGTTATATTTTTAAAAAAAAAAAAAAAATTTTTTAAATAAACGACATTTACACAGGTGGCCGAAACATCACAGGAGATGCTGCCAGAAGACGACGGAAGGGGTGGAGAAATACACGGAGCGGGCGGTCATAGTGTAAGTTTCATACAGGAATTGTTTACCACAGCACACCAAACACATAAGTAAATAATGTTTTTTTTTTTTTCTTCACTAAAGGCTTCAACTTCTAGGGCTCACGATAGAGCTCCCCCAAGACCGTCCCAGGGTCGTCGTCGAGGTGGCGGTGGTCATAGTGTAAGTTATTTTTTTTTTTTTTTTTTTTTTTTTTTTGGTCATGTCAGTGTGAATTTTTGTCTATTTTTTTTTTTAATTTCTTTTTTCTTTCTTTGAACAGGCATCACAGCGTGCTCCCGATTCTGACGGTGAGGAGGCCGGATTTATCAACATCGACCTCCTCATCGATGAAGTTAGAGAAAGGGAGCCGCTGTGGAACATGGCTGACCGCCGCCACGCTGATTCGATCGTAACCCGTCGACTCTGGGACGAGGTATGCCACGCAGCGGTAGAAGGTTGGGGGGAGCTCAATTCTCGTGGCCAGAAGAAACAGCGTAAGTATTCACAGTTCAGTAGGTTATGCTGCATGATGTAATGTGTTGTATACTAACCACTTTCTGCTTTCCACTTTCAGGTGACAAACTTCAGAAGCGGTGGCGGTCTATCAGGGATCGCTTCAAAAAGGAGTTGAATCAAGAGATGCAGGCCCCGAGTGGATCCGGAGGACGCAGATCGAAGTACCGTTACTTTCGAGCGTTGTCGTTCCTCCGGACAACTATGGTGTGCAGAAGGTAAATATTCCCCACAATATGTACAAAGTATAATATTTTATGTCTGATTTTTTTTGCCTTTTTTTTTTAGTCAGTGCCAATGTATAGCAATTAAATTAATTATTGTTTTGTTTTTCCTCTTTTTAACAGCACCGTCTGCAGCACTCAGGAGCCTGCATCGAACCCGACAGGAGCGATCCCTGAACAGTCCGCCACTGGGGAACACAGGCACAGACCCCACCCATCTGAACCTTCCCTTCCATCGACATCTGTCCCATCCACCTGCGCTGGAGCTTCACGTGAGACTTCATTACCTGAAGCTGCTGGTGACGAGATAGCTTTTCCCCTACCCCACCCCTCTGACACTGCTGCCCTCAGTAGAACACCTTTGGGTTCTGGGCGTCAGCGTCATAGGGGTCAGGAAAAGAGCTATGCGCCCGAGTTCTTGCATCTAAATGCAGCCTTCCAGAACGCCATTCAATTATTAGCCGAACAAAATCGTTCATCTTTTAGCTTAATAAATGCCAATATGGAAAAAAATACACACGAATTGTGCACGCGTCTGGACAGGCTGCATTTAGATGCAAGTAAATCACCCAATCATTGTTTTTTTCAAGCCGTACTAGAGCGCATGGAAAAGCTATCTCTTGACCATCAGATGCATGTAATGCAAGCCACACGGCAGGCTCTGGCGCAGGTTGACTCCCAACCACCTCCACCCACCCCTCCAAGACCACCTGCCCCCCCTCCAGCCATTGTCCCTATTCCACCTACTGCCCAGTACCAGCCTGCTGCCCAGTACCAGCCTGCTGCCCAGTACCAGCCTGCAGCCCAGTACCAGCCTGCAGCCCAGTACCAGCCTGCGGCCCAGTACCAGCTCCCAACCACATCTGCCCCTACACTTCCTACCCACTACCACATCTCGCCTTCCACACCCATCATGACCCCAACTCAAGCCACTAATTCACCAGCCACCTCTTCTGTCTCCCAATCCCTCCACTCCACCCCTCAATCCTTACCAAATCCCATCCCATCTCCTGGTTTCCCTCTTGGTTTCTCAACCACACCTTCACCTTCTGTTACTTCCCCACCACCACCACCAACACCACTTTCCACCCTCAATACTCCAACTGTGCGTGTGTTCCCACCTGTCAGCCCCTCCAGTACTATCTCCACCCCAAGCCCAAGATATACCAATTTATAATTTATGTTTGTAATAAAAATAAAAGTTTTTTGTTGAAAAGTATTTATTTGTTCTTGTTTTTTTTGGGGGGAATATTATTTTGCAAGTTAAGTAAATAAAAAGGTAATACAAAAACATAACATGTTGTAATTTGACGGTGTAAAAATTACAAATTTTTAAAGCGAGTGAAAGCTTAAAATTAACAAGGTTAACAAGATATTTTTTAATTTATTTTTAACTATTTTTATTTGTTATAAAACTAAACAAAAATCTTACACCATTTGATCTTGCCAATCTACTCTACCTTCTGGGGACACAAAATAGTCAGCATATTTGTCACGGATTGTTGAACAGGCAACACTACTCCTAAATCCAGGACTGGTGTAGTCAGACAAAGCGGTGGATTCCAAACTCTGGTCATCCAAGGACAAAGGTTCCTTTGTTAAAACAAAATTGTGCAGTACCACACATGCTTTCACAATTTCATCCACAGTTTCAATGTTTAAATTAATGGCTGTTAACAACACTCGCCATTTGCTGGTTAGTATCCCAAAGGAGCATTCCACCATTCTTCTGGCTCTGGATAATCTGTAATTATATATTTTTTGTGTTTGCGTCAATCCACGGCTTGCATATGGCTTCAATAGATGTTGGGAGAGTTGAAAGGCTTCGTCGGCCACAAAAACAAAGGGCATTGGGGGCTCACATGTGCCAGGAAGAGGTCTTGCAGGAGGGAAATCAAAAGTATTCCCATAGATTCGCCGCCCCATTGGGGACATTTTAAAGACCTGAGAGTCATTGGATCTCCCATATGCGCCAATGTCCACTGAGATGAATTTGTAGTCCGCATCCGTTATTGCCATTAGGACAATTGAGAAATATTTTTTATAATTGTAGTATTCTGACCCCGAAGCAGCTGGTTTCACAATTCTTATATGTTTGCCGTCCACTGAGCCAAGGCAATTTGGAAACTGACAAATGTTATAGTATTGTTCAGCAATTGCAAGCCATCTGTCCCTGGTGGGCTGGGGGATGAAATCATCATGGAGGCAATCCCACAAGGCTTGGCAAGTGTCTCTAATGATTCCCGAGATGGTGGAAATTCCTAGTCGAAACTGGTAGTGGAGGGATGAAAGCGACTCTCCAGTTGCAAGGAATCTGTAAAGGAAAGACAATAATTATAAAAAAATAATAGCAAACACATTACAGTTAAAAGTCAATTTACAGGAGGATACAATTTAAAAAAAAAAAACTTACCTAAGCGTAACCAGCAAACGCTCCTCGGGTGTTATAGAGAACCGGCTGTAGGTGTCCGTTTTACGGATGTTGTCCGCAACAAGGCCAAGGAGGACGTCAAAATTAATCACTGACATCCGGACATAGCTTGTGAATTTTTCATGGTTTCCACGGAGCTCCAGGTATAGGGTTGAAAACACCCCACGTGTCAGTCTCTGGGCAGTCAGGGGATGGATCCAAAAGCGTCGATGTCGCTGACGCCTCAGTCGCTGTCGCTCCTTTTCTCTGACGATGATAGCCAAGCGATTTGCCTCAAATATAAAATCTGCAGCGATCTTTGTGTAATTTGCAAGAATAGCATCCATGGTTTCTGCTTGCCTCTGTCTTCATTCTGTCATATATGCTTCAAAATACTGTATATATACTATATGTTCCCAATAGCCAATCAGAATACGGAACGCGTTAATTGTTTGTTTAGTGTTAAAAAAACGGATCCGTCAAAAAACGGACATAACGGATGCAAAACGGATGCAAACCGGACCTACCGGATCCGTTTTTTAACGGATCCGTCCTAAACGGATCCGCTTAAAAACGGATCCGGTAGGTCCGGTTTGCTCCGGTTTGCACAACAAAAACGGAAACGTTGGATACGGCAAAAAAAAGGACTGTGCCTGAATACAGAAAACTGATGTGTGAAAGTAGCCTTAGGCTAAGTTCACACTTCAGTTGTTGTGCATCAGTCACAATCCATAGCCTTGAGGAATTAAGGAATCCTGCAAAATATTTTGCAGGAATCCTGTTTTTCCCCATAGACTTCTATTAGTGACGGATTGCGACTGATGACCCTGCGTTGCATCCGCTGCGTCGCGGTCCGTCGTTTTTGACTGACCGCCGAGCGGGGAGCAACGCAGAATGTAACGTTTTTCAGGCCGTCAAAATTAACGCGCCGCACAGGAATCCGTCGCCATCCGTCACACTTGTAATGTATGTCTATGGTGCTGGATTCCGTCGTAATCCGTCTTACAACGGAATCCAGCGCAGGATTCCGTCATGCTCTACTGAGCATGCCCAGCATGTTTGGCACGCCCACTGAGCTGTCCCAAACACAGACGGATCATGACTGATCCATCAAAAAACGGACACATAGCGGATGTAACGGACGCAACTGATCCGTTTTTTTCACAGGATTCCTGTGAAAGGAATCCTGTGAAAAACACATCAGTTGCATCAGTTGACATCTAAAAAACAACTGATCAGTTGCTGACGGACCTGACGGATTGAAAACAACTGAAGTGTGAACTTAGCCTAAAAGGGAACCTGTCAGGTCTCATATGCATTGTGACCTATAAGCAGGGTGTCCTGTAGCCTAATACCTCCTTCCTACCCATCCCTTTCTTGTAATATTGTGGAATATGAAAGTAATAAACGTTTTATTACTTACATATTTGCTATGTAAATGAGCAGGGTCTCTAGCCCCATGGGCGTCACATCACCCTGTGGGCATTTGCATGTATTCCATGGTATCATGCCCCTGTGTGCGTGATACCATGGATTTACATGTGCAACGTCACCATCAGCGTCTGCAGATCCCGCGCGTGCGCACTCACCATTCCTGCAGTCGTCATTAGGGTGCTCACTTCTCTGCTTCAGACTCGCTCTGTGCATGCGCAGAAGACTCCTGCACAGATTTAAACAAGATTCTCTGGAGACTTTCCACCCTGTGCCCTTAACCACTGCTCCACAGGACAAAGCGATACGAGAATGTGATTTTCCCTAGTTATGAGGATAAACCTGCAAACACTGTGTATAAGTCACTCTGCTGTGTGAGATGTGACTTCTGCACGGGCACAGATCAGCCATTACTGCAGATCCACACAAACAGGAGAATTTAAAAAGAGTTACATTTTATTTTTCCACTCCTGGGATGGAACCGAGGAACCACTCTCCAGAGGCAGCAACTTTACCCCTCGCCATTCCCTGGAGACATGGGGGAGGCTTTGTTGCCTTATGAGATTAACCAAGCAAATATTCTGCTCTAGCCAATTCTCAGTCTGATGTCGGAGACCTGAGCAGTGACCTTCTCATACATCACCACTCACTGATCACACTCACATATCATTTACCGTTTTTTTCGGACCATAAGACGCACTTTTTTCCCCCCAAATGTTGGGGGAAAGTGGGGGTGCATCTTATGGTCTGATGGGGGCTGCAGGGAATGTGGGTGCTGCGGTGGAGCGGGTCATCGGGGGCACGAGCAGGCTGTAGCAGCCACGTGGACCCGCTCATTTAATATGCACGCCCATCCCCCGCCCATCATCCCTCAGCACTGAAGCAGGCACTGACAGGTGGGCGGGATGATGGGCGGGGGATAAACAGCTGGCCCGCATGATCACCCCTGGCAACTACGGCCTGGAGTGATCATGTGCGGCTGTATTCACTGCTCCCCGTGCATCATCATCAGCGTGGGGAGCAGTGAATCAGTGTACAGTACTCACCAATCCCCTGCAGCATCGCTCGTCCTCCCGTCTGTGTCAGCAGCAGCGCCGCTGAATGAAGCCATCCCCGTTACCCTGCTGCATCGCGATCATCTCCTGTGTCTGTGCCGGCGGCTGGGTGGAGACTAGCACATCGATCACGTCATCGTTGTGCGCACGCATCCACACGCAGCCGCCGGCACAGACACAGGAGATGATCGCGATGCAGCAGGGTAACGGGGACGGCTCCATTCAGCGGCGCTGCCGCTGACACAGACGGGAGGACGAGCGATGCTGCAGGGAGTGAGGTAAGGTGAGGTGAGTATGAACGTTTATTTTTTTTATGTGCCACAGAATGCGGCCATAGACCAGGATGAGGGTATATTATGAGCAGGATGGGGTCATATGAGCAGGATGGGGTCATATGAGCAGGATGGGGTCATATGAGCAGGATGGGGGTATATGAGCAGGATGGGGGTATATGAGCAGGATGGGGTCATATGAGCAGGATGGGGGCATATGAGCAGGATGGGGGCATATGAGCAGGATGGGGGCATATGAGCAGGATGGGGTCATATGAGCAGGATGGGGTCATATGAGCAGGATGGGGGCATATGAGCAGGATGGGGGCATATCAGCAGGATGGGGGCATATGAGCAGGATGGGGGCATATGAGCAGGATGGGGTCATATGAGCAGGATGGGGTCATATGAACAGGATGGGGTCATATGAGCAGGATGGGGTCATATGAGCAGGATGGGGGCATATGAGCAGGATGGGGGCATATGAGCAGGATGGGGGCATATCAGCAGGATGGGGTCATATGAGCAGGATGGGGGCATATGAGCAGGATGGGGGCATATGAGCAGGATGGGGTCATATGAGCAGGATGGGGTCATATGAGCAGGATGGGGGCATATGAGCAGGATGGGGGCATATCAGCAGGATGGGGGCATATCAGCAGGATGGGGGCATATCAGCAGGATGGGGGCATATGAGCAGGATGGGGCATATGAGCAGGATGGGGGTATATTATGAGCAGGATGGGGGTATATTATGAGCAGGATGGGGGTATATGAGCAGGATGGGGGTATATTATGAGCAGGATGGGGCCATATGCCATGATGGGTTATATAGCAGGATGCGGCCATATGGCAGGATGACGGTATATAGCAGGATGAGGGACATATACTGCATATACAAGGCAGGAGGATCATTACCAGAATGGGATACCTTAGTAGAGAATTTGGGGACATTACCCCCATAATAGTGTCAGCAGCAGATCCTCGTCATGACCACATTTTTTGCTTAAAATTTTATTTTCCTATTTTCCTCCTCTAAAACCAGGGTGCGTCTTATAGTCCGAAAAATACGGTCCCTTTTGGCTGGAGGAGGTCAGTGGGAAAGGCCAGAGCTCTGGATTATAGCCCCCCTAGTGGATGGGTGTATTATTTTTTTTATTTGAAAGGATAATGCTGTGTGTGACACAGATGCCTTACCATTAAGCTCTAGGTTCATTATTTATAGGATTTCATGTTTAGGTAGAAATATATCATAGGAAAAAAAAGTCAGGTATGAGAAATCAGTGGTCAGTTGTCAGTTGTTAGGTATCAGTTGTCAGTGATCTGGTATCAGTTCTCAATGATCAGGTATCAGTTGTCAGTGATCTGGTATCAGTTGTCAGTGATCTGGTATCAGTTCTCAATGATCAGGTATCAGTTGTCAGTGATCTGGTATCAGTTCTCAATGATATCAGTTGTCAGTGATCAGTGATCAAACAAGGTATTTCTAATGTTTGACACTGATATATGATCATGTCCTAAAATGAACACTGTATATTTGGACGCAGCTCAAAAAAGCTACAAGTAGAGTTTTTGAAAAAAGTTAAAAAGCTGCAAGTCGCTGGATCTTGACTAAACTGCACACAAACACATGTGAACGCATGTTGATGCGAGTCCATTGCAAATAATAATAATAATCTTTATTTCTATAGCGCCAACATATTCCGCAGCGCTTTACAATTCAGGATGCTCATATACATATCATATACATAAACATATACAAACAAGTAACAATTATAGAAGATACAATATTTAAAGGGAAAAAAGGCAACCCTGCTCGTGAGAGCTTACAATCTACAATGAGATGGAGGGGAGGGGCAAGGTACAAGTGCTTATTTACAATAACAATCCAGCCATCTCAAGGAAATGGGGGATAGATAATGGCTTCCTGGACCAATAGGCCAGAGCTTTGAGATGCATTTGGGTGCCATGGAGTTTGACGTGGGGTTATGTTCTGAGAGGTTGTAGAGGGATTAGGTGAAATTAGTTTGGCTAGGGAGTGTGATAGGCCGCCCTAAAAAGATGCGTTTTTAGGGAGCGTCTGAAGCTGAGTAAGTTGTGATTTGTCCTAACTTCTTGGGGTAGAGCGTTCCAGAGGTTTGGTGCAGCTCGGAAGAAGTCTTGGATTCGGGAGTGGGAGGTTCGAATTAGTGTGGATGTTAGTCGAAAGTCATTTGCAGAGCATAGAGAATGGGTGGGGTGATAGACAGAGAGGAGGGTGGAGATGTAGTGGGGTGCCGCACTGTGGAGAGCTTTGTGGGTGAGAACAAGCAGTTTGAATTGGATCCTGTGATATATGGGCAGCCAGTGCAATGACTGGCACAGAGCAGAGGCATCCGAGTAGCGGTTAGCCAGATAGGTGACCCTGGCTGCTGCATTAAGGATGGACTGTAGAGGAGAGAGTCTAGTTAGGGGGAGACCAATTAATAGAGAGTTACAGTAGTCAAGGCGAGAGTGGATCAGGGCCACGGTGAGGGTTTTTGTCATTTCCATTGTGAGAAAGGGGCGGATTCTAGAGATGTTCTTGAGGTTCTAGCGGCAGGAGCGGGCAAGAGATTGTATGTGGGGGGTGAAGGAGAGATCAGAGTCAAGTATAACCCCCAGGCAGCAGGCTTGCTGCCTAGGACTTATCGTTGTGCCACATACAGAGAGGGAGATGTCAGGTTTAGGAAGGTTGGGAGATGGAGGGAAAAGCAGAAGTTCAGTTTTGGAAAGGTTAAGTTTCAGATAGAGAGCAGACATTATGTTGCAAACTGCAGTCAGGCAGTCACTTCTGTTCTGTAGTACAGCGGGGGTGAGCTCAGGGGAGGAGGTGTATAGCTGTGTGTCATCAGCATAAAGATGGTACTGAAAACCAAATCTGCTGATGGTCATTCCAATTGGGGCAGTGTAGAGGGAGAAAAGAAGAGGGCCAAGGACTGAACCTTGAGGGTCCCCAACAGTGAGAGGAAGAGGAGAAGATGTGGAGCCAGCAAATGATACGCTGAATGAGCGGCCAGAAAGATAGGAAGAGAACCAGGAAAGAACAGTGTCCTTTAGGCCGATAGAATGGAGCATAGAGAGAAGAAGATGGTGGTCAACAGTGTCGAAGGCGGCAGAGAGGTCAAGAAGAATAAGCAGAGAGTGGTCACCGTTACGTTTTGCTGTCAATAGGTCATTGGTCACTTTGACAAGGGCAGTTTCTGTTGAGTGTAAAGGGCAGAAGCCAGATGCATTAAAATGAAAACGCATTTACACTGGATCCGTTTTTGCATTAAGAAAATGTACAGGACGCATGTTAATAAAACGTAGTGTAAAAGCAGCGTAAGAGAAGACCTTCGCCGAATTGATTGGGACAATGTCCTCAAAAATAGGAGCACAGAAAATAAATGGGAAATTTTTAAATCCGTATTAAACACCCACTGCGAGCGAGCCATACCGTACGGAAATAAAAGGGCTAGGAACAGGAGAAAACCAATGTGGCTAAATAAGGATGTAAAAGGGGCAATAAATAATAACAAGGCATTTAAGAAGCTAAAACAAGAAGGCAGCGAAGAAGCATTAAAAAGATATAGAGAAAAATAAAATGTGTAAAAAACAAATACATTTAGCAAAAGTAGAAACTGAGAGACTCATTGCTAAGGAAAGCAAAAGAAATCCCAAACTATTCTTTAATTATATAAACAGAAAAAAGATTAAAATTGATGGTGTCGGCCCTTTAAAGAACAATGAGGGTAAAATCATAGAGAGCGATGTGGGAAAAGCAAATGTTTTAAATACTTTTTTCTCAACTGTGTTCACACAGGAAAAGGATAATCCAGGGGAAATGCAGAGTGATAATGTAAACGCTTCATTAAGTATGACCTGCCTAACCCAGGAAGAAGTGCAGAACCGACTTAGTAACATTAAAAGTGACAAATCACCAGGCCCTGATGGCATTCACCCTCGGGTATTAAGGGAGTTAAGTAATGTGGTAGACAGGCCTCTATTCCTTATATTTAAAGACTCTGTAGAAACCGTGTCTGTTCCACTGGATTGGCGGCTAGCAAATGTGGTACCAATATTCAAAAAGGGATCTAAAAGGGAACTTGGAAACTATAGGCCGGTAAGCTTAACATCTGTTGTGGTTAAATGTTTGAAGGGTTTTTTAAGGGATGCTATTATGCAATATCTTAATAAATGTTTAACTCCATATCAGCATGGATTTATGAAGGATCGCTCCTGTCACACTAACCTGATCAGCTTCTATGAGGATGTAAGCTCTCACATGGACCAGGGAGAATCATTGGATGTCATTTATCTCGACTTCGGTAAAGCATTTGACCCTGTCCCACATAAAAGATTTGTAAGCAAAATGAGAAAGCTTGGGCTCGGGGAAAATGTGTGTAGATGGGTAGGTAGCTGCTTAATGATAGAAAACAAAGAGTGGTTATTAATGGCGCATTCTCAGATTGGGCCACGGTTACTAGTGGGGTGCCACAGGGGTCTGTATTGGGCCCCCTACTATTTAATATATTTATTAATGATCTGGAGGATGGATTACAGAGTAAAATATCAGTATTTGCAGATGATACAAAACTATGTAAGATAGTTAACACAAAGGAGGACAGTTTGTAACTACAGATGGATTTGAGTAAATTGGAGAATTGGGCTGAAAAATGGCAGCTGAGGTGTAACACAGATAAGTGTAAGGTTCTGCACATGGGAAGGAGAAACAGATGCTACGATTACTTACTAAATGGGAAACTGCTGGGGAAATCAGACATGGAAAAACACTTAGGCATCTTAGTGAATAAGAACCTAAATTGGAGTGCCCAGTGTCAGGCAGCTGCCACCAAAGCAAATAGGGTCATGGGATGTATTAGAAGAGGTCTGGGGGCAAGAGATGAAAACATAGTTCTCCCTCTGTATAAATCACTCGTCAGACCACACTTGGAGTATTGTGTGCAATTTTGGGCGCCGGTGCTCAAGAAAGACATAACTGAACTTGAAAGGGTTCAGAGGCGGGCTACTAAAATAATAAATGGAGTGGGTGCACTACAATACCCAGAAAGGTTATCAAAATTAGGTCTATTTACTCTAGAAAAGAGAAGACTTAGGGGACACCTAATAAATATGTTCAAGTATATTAGAGGGCAATACAGAGATCTCTCCCATGATCTGTTTGTACCAAGGACTGTGACAAGAACAAGGGGGCATTCTCTTCGTTTGGAGGAAAGAAAATGTCTACATCAGCATAGAAGAGGGTTCTTCACGGTAAGAGCAGTAAGGCTCTGGAACTCTCTTCCTGAGGAAGTGGTTATGGACAACTCACTGAATGAATTTAAGAGAGGAATTGATGTTTTTCTTGAAAGCAACAGTATAGAAGGTTATGAATAACATAATATTACAGGTAGATAGTTGACTCAGCTTAGGAGTCGGGAAAGAATATTTTCACTATGAAGAAAATTGGCTCCTACGCTGTGGGTTTTTACCTTCCCCTGCTTCAACACTGCAGAACAGCTGCACTAAAAATAGGCTGAACTAGATGGACATAACGTCTTCCTTCCACCTTACAAACTATGTTACTATGTTAACACAAAAGGTCTCAACACACCAGAGAAGCGAGCGCAAATCCTCTACCACTTTCACACATTGTAAGGTTCAATTGATATGCTTCCAAGAAACTCACTTTAAATAGGGACACCCACCCGCAATCAAGAACAAATATTACACAACCTAGTTTTTTAACAAACAACCCTAATTCCCATTCCAAGGGTGTAGCGATAGCCAAACACAAATTACTACCCCACCAGGTGCTGGATTGTAGGGTGGACAGTGAGGCCAGATACATTATCCTCTCTTTAATTGTTGGTAGCCAAACTTCCAATTATTAATACCTACGCTCCCAACCAACACCAAGACCATTTTATCTCCAAATTAGTAGGTACCGTAACCCCCCTGGTACGAGGCATAGTCTTACTATGCGGGGACCTAAATGTTACCCTAGACCCAAGGCTTGAAAACTCCAAAGGTGAATCCAGCACCCCTTACGTGACAATCAAGCGCATTAAAAAAGCATAATTGCAACTACAACTCTATGACACATGAAGAATCCAGCACCCATCTGCTAAAGTCTACAGTTTTTACTCACCCCCAGAACTCATACAGTCGATCAGATTCCATCCTTATACAGCACAGTGCACTCCCTTGGCTCTCATCCACTGGGATTGGTAACATTATATTATCTGATCACGCACCAGCCTATTGTGCCATTAAAGTCCCCTCCCTGCCAAACATGAGGGGGTCGTGGCAACTCAATGAGTCCTTGCTCCTGGATGAACTCTGTATGGTGGATGTCCACGCTACAATTGACCACTTTATCACTGATCACTCGCGGCATGACATGGTGCATGCTTATAAATGGGTGGCTCTTAAATGCGTCCTTCATGGTACGTTTATCAAACATGGATCACGTATTAAGAAGGACAGGGCTGTTGCCCTTAAGGTGGCTCTACAATTGGTCACCAACCTAGAGCTGCTCCATAAAAAAGCCTTGTTGCCCGCAACCATACAAGCAAACAGCTGCTGGACTCCTCCTATCAGCGCCTACTCCAGTCGGGAAGGGGTAAATGTTATGAGTTTGGGGACAAACCGGGCAGTATGCTGGCTGATGCCTTGAGGTCCAAAAGAACCCAGACCCTGATAACCTGTATTAAAAATACACATGATAAACTGTCTTACACCACCCCTGACATTTCAGACACCTTCCACTCATATTACACTAAACTTTATAATTTGTCCCCCAGACCCCCTACCAACCCAAATATAATTCCTGCCCCATCCTCCCCCTTCAAAAAGCTCAATGGGGTCCTGGTGGATGAGCTGGAGAGTCCTTTTACATTGGAGGAACTTCAGTCTGCAACCCGTGACTCACCCAGAAACAAAAGCCCTGGTTCAGATGGCTTCCTGGCCAAGTTTTATAAATCTTTTTCTGAACAATTAGCGCTCATCATTAGAGATGAGCGAACTGGTCCCGGTTCGGCTCGAGGCCGGTTCGCCGAACGGGGGTCCCGTTCGAGTTCGGTTCGTCGAACGTTCGACGAACCGAACTCGAACGTATAGGCTAGAATGGGAGGCAATCACAAACACATAAAAATGCATTATAAATGTACACAAACAGTTAATAAACATTGCCATAACACTTACCGGTCCTCGCGATCCCTTCTGCACTCTGTCTCCTGCCGCTATTCCATCCGATGATCGCTGAATCCTCGCGGTGACCTGCACTGCCAGCAGAGATGCAGGACCTATCGTGACGTCAAAATAGCCATGTGACCAGTCACGTGGCTATTATCTCATTGGCTACAGACTGGTCACATGACTATGACACGTCATGTAGGACCTGCGAGTGCATCTCTCCGGTACACGGTGCACATATGTGTATCGCCGTGTACCGGCGACATGCTCTAGCACACGGTCGACTCCCCGTTCCGTTAGGGACCGGCTGACACAGCCGGTCATTAACGGAGATCACCGTTGCCATAGCAACGCAGTTAGCGGTGACGTCACCGCTAACCGCGGCTCCGAGAGCACCGTTGCTATGGTAACGCGTCTGTCAGTGTTACCGCTAGCAGCCAGCACTGATCACTCACGGAGTGAAGGCTGCACGCTGCTTCCCGATTGTAGTGATGATTGTAGTGAGGATGGAGGTTCCCCAGCCCCAAGTGATGAGCTGGTGAATCTCATCCTTCCTCACTACAATCGTCACTACTACTACACTAGTGATGATTGTAGTGAGGATGGAGGTTCCCCAGCCCCAAGTGATGAGCTGGGGAACCTCATCCTCACTACAATCGTCACTACTACTACACTAGAAAGAAAGAAGACAGAAGAGCAGGATCGTGGAGGGCTGACAGGGGGTAATAAAGATGGAGTCTCTAATGTGTCTGTGTATTTATTTCTATTAAAGTATTTTTTCTCTGTGTGGTGTCTTTTTTTTAACCCTTTATTGGAGATTCTTAATGGCCGGGTCAAACGTGCCTGACATTAAGAATTTCTGGCTTAATACTGGCTGGTAAAACAAAGCCAGTATTAACTCATGATTACCCAACAAGCCACCCGGCTCCAGGGCTGTTGGAAGAGTTGGATACAGCGCCAGATGATGGCGCTTCTATGAGAGCGCCATTTTCTGGGACGGCTGCGGACTGAAATCCGCAGCAGAGGCGCCCACAAACCTCGGGCTAACCTGTGCTGCGGATTCCAATCCCCAGCTGCCTAGTTGTACCCGGCTGGACACAAAAATAGGGCGAAGCCCACGTCATTTGTTTTTTAATTATTTCATGAAATAAGTGAAATAATTAAAAAAAACGGGCTTCCCTATATTTTTGGTTCCCAGCCGGGTACAAATAGGCAACTGGGGGTTGGAGGCAGCCCGTGGCTGCCAGCTGTACCTGGCTAGCATACAAAAATATGGCGAAGCCCACGTCATTTTTTTGGTGGGTAAATAAATTCTGCATACAGTCCTGGATGGAGTATGCTGAGCCTTGTAGTTCTGCAGCTGCTGTCTGCTCTTCTCCATACAGACAGACAGCAGCTGCAGAACTACAAGGCTCAGCATACTCCATCCAGGACTGTATGCAGAAGTTTTTTGCCCCCTGAAAAAATTATGTGGGCTTCGCCATATTTTTGTATGCTAGCCAGGTACAGCAGGCAGGTACGGCTGCCCCCAACCCCCAGTTGCCTATTTGTACCCGGCTGGGAACCAAAAATAAAGGGAAGCCCTTTTTTTATTATTTCATGAATTTCATGAAATAATTAGAAAACAAATGACGTAGGCTTCGCCCCATTTTTGTGTCCAGCCAGGTACAACTAGGCAGCTGGGGATTGGAATCCGCAGCACAGGTTGGCCTGAGCTTTCTGGGCCCCACTGCTGCGAATTGCAGTCTGCAGCCGCCTCAGAAAATGGCATTTTCATAGAAGCGACATATTCTGGCGCTGTATCCAACTCTTCCAGCACCTGCCTGCTATACCTAGCTAGCATACAAAAATATGGCGAAGCTCACGTCCTTTTTTTGTAGTTTTTTGGCAAAAAAAATAAAAAATGCTTCCCTGGATTTTCCATTGCCAGTGAAGGTAACACCAAGCAGTGGGGGTTAGCAGCCAGTAGCTGCTTGGATTACCCTTAGCTAGCAATACAAAAAATGCAGCGGGAGCCCATATTTATTTTTTTTAATTATTTATATAAATAACTAAAAATAAAATGGGCTTCCCTGTATTTTGATTGCTGGACATCACAGTGCTGTAAAAATAAATCTTTAAAAAAATGATGTAGCGCTCCGCGGTATTTTTGATTCTCAGCGCAGATAAAGCAGACAGCTATGGGTTGCCACCCCCATCTGCCTGCCGTTACCTTGGTTGGCAATCAAAATACAGGGAAGCCCATTAATTTTTTCTATTTAAAAAATAGTTAAAAAAAAAAAATGTCGTTGGGTCCCCCCATTTTTGATAGCCAGCTAGGGTAAAGCAGACGGCTGTAGCCTGAAAACCACAGCTGGCAGCTTTACCGTGGTTGGGGATCCAATGTGGAGGTCCCCTCAGGCTCTTTTTTATAATTATTTTATAAATATTAATAATTACACAAAAAAAGTAGGGTCCCCTCCAAATTGGATCACCAGCCAAGGTAAAGCGGACAGCTGTGGTCTGGTATTCTCAGGGTGGGAAGGTCCATAGTTATTGGGCCTTCACAGCCTAAAAATAGCAGGCCGCAGGCACCCCAGACGTGGCGCATCCACTAGATGCGCCAATCCTGGCGCTTCACCCCAGCTCATCCCGTGCCCTGGTGCAGTGGCAAACGGGGTAATAAATCGGGTTGATACTAGCTGTAAAGTCACCTGAGATCAAGCCCAGCAGTTTGTGATGTCATGGCGTCTATTAGATACCCAACATCATAAACTGTCAGTACTAACAAAAACAAAAAATCGACAAAAGAAATTTATTTGAAAAAACAGTCCCCAAAACATTTCCTCTTTCACCAATTTATTGTAAGAAAAAAAATAAAGGGGTCCCACGACGACTCTGGACCATCTAGAATATGGGGGGGAGACACTCAGGGAACGTATCCCCCATTTTCTAGGAGTGCAGACCCTTCATGTGAGGAGTGTGGGTGCAATGAATCTGCACTCACTCTCCCCGGGTCCACAGCAGCAGAGTCCATGTCGTAATGGTTGCTACCAAAGCTGCAATGCCCTGCTCATGAGGTAAGGGCATGCCTAATCAGGAGAACTACTGTAGAGGAAGCTCTGCTCACTGGTATATAGGTGCTCAGAGGTAATAATAGATAAAATTAGTGAGTAACCTCGGCACTCTAAATCTCCCAGACTAAGTCAGTAAGTCCCAATGGATAGTAATGCAAAATCACTCTTTATTGGTCCGTATTAAGAACATTTTTTTTTTCATAAGCATATATGTTTTTGTCCAAAACAAGTTACAATTGACGTTTCGGCCTGAGCCTTCGTCAGATTGGACTTATCTGCATGTAATCATGAAAAATGACAATAATCAGTATCACATAAGAGTGAGAGAACAATAACATAAACTCGAACAATGTAGAGGTACAATTGGGATGCAGCAAAAAAATTGCAACACAGCAAGAAATGAAACACATGATACAAATGTCATAATACAGTACAAGGACAATATAGTAATGACAAATATGGGGTCAGAGTAGGCTTAGACAGCTCTGGTACGAAAGAGATGTCAATCATAAAGTAACGTGCAGTAGGTGTAGAGCTACAGTATGCATGGCAGAGCTAATGGGTAGACCGACCATAGAAAAAGAACGGAGAAAAAGAACGGAGAAAAAGTGGAGAAAAAGTGGAGAAAAAGTGGAGAAAAAGTGGAGAAAAAGTGGAGAATAAATGGAGAAAAAGTGGAGAATAAATGGAGAATAAATGGAGAAAAAGTGGAGAAAAAGTGGAGGAAAAAGTGGAGGAAAAAGTGGAGGAAAAAGTGGAGGAAAAAGTGGAGGAAAAAGTGGAGGAAAAAGTGGAGAAAAAGTGGAGAAAAAGTGGAGAAAAAGTGGAGCACCCTTTGGTGCCTTTCATGTGGCAAATGAATCATTTTCACATTTTTATTTGAAAAAACACTCCCCAAAACATTCCCTCTTTAACCAATTTATTAGAAAGAAAAACAAATCCAGGTCTGGTGTAATCCAAGGGGTTGCCATGACGATCCACACTGTCCCAGTCAATGAAGAGCAGGATGTTCCCCATTGGCTGGGAGAGCAATGCAGTGACCTGAGCTAACATCAATGGGTCAGCCCAGGTCACTGCAGGGGATGACAAGTGCTGCTGTCAGCGAGGTACATTACCTGCGCTGATCTCCAGCACACTGACAGCCCCTGTCACTGAGGTCAATGACCGGCGCCTTCACATCAAGTATCGCGAGAGGTCCGTGACGTCACCGCCAGTGTCAGTCTCGGGTCGGAAGCGATAGGTGATGTGACAAGCGGCGGCCATGGAGGACAGTGACAGCGCTGAGGTCGGGATTGCGGGACTTCATCACCGCAGGTAAGCCGAGCGGGGGGGGGGTGTGTGTGTGAGAGTGTGTGTGTGTGTGTGTGCGTGTGTGTATATGTATGTATACATGCCGCGGGCAGGAGGGGGCGGAGCGAGCTGAGCGGGAAGTGTGGGCTTCCTGCACGTAACTAAGATAAACATCGGGTTACTAACCAAAGCGCTTTGCTTGGATACCCGATGTTTATCTTGGTTACCAGCTTGTGGCAGGCTGCCAGCAATGGCTCCTGCACACTGTAGCTGTAAAAAGCCCTGCTTTTTGCTGCTAGAACCGTTCTCGAACGTATCTAGAACTATCGAGCTTTTGCAAAAAGTTCGAGTTCTAGTTCGATCTTGAACAGCCCCAAAAATCACTCGAGCTTAGAACTGGAGAACCTCGAACCACGAACCGCGCTCAACTCTACTCATCATGCTTTAAATTTTTAATTCTATCTCAGAATCCACACTCTTCCCAGCTGACTCTACATTAGCACACATAGCTCTAATTCTTAAACCCGGGAAAGACTCCACCTGCTGCAGCAGCTACAGGACAATTTCTTTGCTTAATGTAGATTAAACTCTATGCCAAACTCCTCGCTAATAGATTGAACCCTCTCCTCCCTGGTCAGATACACCCGGATCAAGTGGGTTTTCTTGCTGGCAGGGAGGCCAGACGCAACACTCTGAAAACTATCGATCTGGTCCAACACGCACGCACTCAGAAAATCCCCATGATGATCCTGTCGTTTGACGCTGAAAAGGCTTTTGACAGGATATCTTGGAGCTCGGTTTTACAGGCACTGCACAATATAGGACTGGGTCCTATTTTCAGGTCAAAAATCCTCGCCCTCTACCGCTTGCCATCTGCACAATTAAAAATCATTGGTTGACTCAACCTCTGTCCTGTGTCCTTGTGTGTACCACATTGAGCATGGAGCAAAGAAAGAAGACCAAAGAACTGTCTGAGGACTTGAGAATCCAAATTGTAAGGAAGCATGAGCAATCTCAAGGCTACAAGTACATCTCCAAAGACCTGAAAGTTCCTGTGTCTACGGTGCGCAGTGTCATCAAGAAGTTTAAAGCCCATGGCACTGTGGCTAACCTCCCTAGATGTGGAAGGAAAAGAAAAATTGACGAGATATTTCAACGCACGATTGTGCAGATGGTGGATAAAGAACCTCGACTAACATCCAAACAAGCTCAAGCTGCCCTGGAGTCCGAGGGTACAACAGTGTCAACCCGTACTCTCCATCGGCGTCTGAATGAAAAGGGTCTCTATGGTAGGATACCCAGGAAGACCCCACTTCTTACTCCGAGACATAAAAAAGCCAGGCTGGAGTTTGCCAAAACTTACCTGAGAAAGCCTAAAACGTTTTGGAAGAATGTTCTCTGGTCAGATGAGACAAAAGTAGAGCTTTTTGGGAAAAGCCATCAACATAGAGTTTACAGGGGGAAAAAAAGAGGCATTTAAAAAAAAAAAGAACACGGTCCCTACAGTCAAACATGGAGGAGGTTCCCTGATGTTTTGGGGTTGCTTTGCTGCCTCTGGCACTGGACTGCTTGACCGTCTGCATTGTATTATGAAGTCTGAAGACTACCAACAAATTTTGCAGCATAATGTATTGCCCAGTGTAAGAAAGCTGGGTCTCCCTCAGAGGTCATGGGTCTTCCAGCAGGACAATGACCCAAAACACACTTCAAAAAGCACTAGAAAATGGTTTGAGAGAAAGCACTGGAGACTACTAAAGTGGCCAGCAATGAGTCCAGACCTGAACCCCATAGAACACCTGTGGAGAGATCTCAAAATCGCAGTTTGGAGAAGGCCCCCTTCAAATCTCAGGGACCTGGAGCAGTTTGCCAAAGACGAATGGTGTAAAATTCCAGCAGAGCATTGTAAGAAACTCATTGATGGTTACCGGAAGCGGTTGCTCGCAGTTATTTTGGCTATAGGTTGTGCAACCAAGTATTAACCCCTTCACGACCGGCCGATTTTTCGCTTTCCGTTTTTTTTTTTCGCCATTCTTTTTCTGAGAGACGTAACTTTTTTATTTTTCAATCAATATGGTCATGTGAGGGCTCATTTTTTGCGGAACGAACTGTACTTTTAAATGAAATCCTCAGTTTTACCATATAGTGTACTGGAAAACGGCAAAAAAATTCCAAATGCAGAAAAATTGCAAAAAAGTGCAATAGCACTATGGTTGTTGAGATATTTTATTCACTGTGTTCATTATATGGTAAAACTGATGTGTGGGTGTGATGCCTCAGTTCAGTGCGAGTTCGTAGACACCAAACATGTATAGGTTTACTTTTAAAAAAAAATCGGAAGTTTGTCCGAAAAAGTGGAGCACGTTTTACGCCATATTCCGTGACCCGTAGCGTTCTCATTTTTTGGGATCTATGGCTCAGTGACGGCTTATTTTTTGTGTCTCAAGCTGGCGTTTTTAACGGTACCATTTTTGCGCAGATGCTACGTTATGATTGCCTCTTATTGCATTTTGCGCAAAAGTTGTGGCGACAAAAAAACGTCGTTTTGGCGTTTGGAATTTTTTTGCCGCTACGCCGTATACTGATCAGATTAATTGATTTTATATTTTGATAGATCGGGCGTTTCTAAACGCGGCGATACCAAATGTGTGTATATTTTTTATTTTTTTTAACCCTTTGATTTTCAATGGGGCGAATGAGGGGTGATTTGAACTTTTAGGTTTTTTTGTTTTGTTTTTAATTTTTTAAAACTTTTTTTAACTTTTTTTTTTTATTTTACTAGTCCCCCTAGGGGGCTATTGCGATCAGCAATCCGATCGCTCTGCAGTATCTGCTGATCACAGCTACAAGGCTGTAAACAGCAGATACGCTCTCTTTCTCTTTAGCTGTGCCGCGGACACAGCGAAAGTGAAAGCAAGTCAGGTGTAGTACAGGAGTCATCACATGACCCTGTGCTACCATGACAACTATCGGGAGTCACGTGATCGTGTCACGTGACTTCCGGTATCGGCGGTAAGTAAAATTTTACCGCGATCGTGCTTATAATGGCGCTGTCACATATTGACAGCGCCATATAAGGGGTTAAACGGCACAAGCAGATAACGATTCTGCTCGTGCCTTGCAGGCACACATCTCAGCTGTGAAAATCAGCTGATATGTGTGCCGATCGCACCATGATGCTGCCGGCAGACCGCGGGCAGTAAGGTTATGACATTTAGGACGTAATTTTACTGCCCGCGGTCGTGAAGGGGTTAAGCTAATGCGGGCGTCACACGAGAAGATCTATCGTCGGGGTCACGGTTTTCGTGACGCACATCCGACATAGTTTGCGACGTCGTTTCGTGTGACACCTCCGAGCCACGCTAAATCGGTCACAAATCGTGAGTCGTGTACACGTCGCTTATTTTTAAAAAAATGTTTATTTTTCATGGCGCCGGTTGTTCATCGTACCCGAGGCAGCACACATTGCTCCGTGTGACACCCCGGGAACGATGAACACAGCTTACCTGCGTCCCGTGGCACCCGCCGGTTATGCAGAAGGAAGGAGGTGGGCGGGATGTTTACGTCCCGCTCATCTCTGCCCCTCCGCTTCTATTGGCCGGCGACTGTGTGATGTCGCTGTGACGCCGAACTTTCCTCCCCCTTCAGGAAGAGGATGTTCACCGCCCACAGCGAGGTCGCTCAGCAGGTAAGTACGTATGATGGCGGTTTAACGACTTTGTGCGACACAAGCAGCGATTTGCCCGTGACGCACAAACGACGGGGGCGGGTACGATCGCTCGCGCAAACGCACGATAGATTGTATCGTGTGATGCCCGCATAAGGGTGCCAATACTTTTGTCTGGCCCATTTTTAGAGTTTTGTGTGAAATGATCAATGACTTGATTTTTGTTTCATTCTCTTTTGTGTTTTTTTATTGCAAGCAAAATAAATGAAGATAATAATACCAAAGAATTTGTGATTGCAATCATTTTCAAGAAGAAACTGAGTATTCTCTGACAGAATTGCAGGGGTACCAATACTTTTGGCCAGCACTGTACTTATTTTCCCCACTGTATATTTTTAGATAGCAATAAAACAAACTTTGCACAAATCTATAGTACAGATCACAAATATAGAGTTTGTAAAATATGTCATGAGATAGATTTACTTTGATTTTTCCCTTTCGCCCATGACAGCACCACCTGAGAGATAGGTTCCGCCCACATCAGGTCAGGAAACCCACTGATAAAAAGGCGGTACCTCTCCTCCACATCAGTTTGGTTTCCTGTCCTGATGGGACAACCCATGGATTCTCCCAGGTCTGACCCGGAGTGGAAGTTTGGTTTCTTACCAAAAGCCGGCATTCGGGCCTGGATGCACCTCCCCAGGGCTTCGGCTGTCTGCGGTGGTGGGGCGCGGGCGCTCGGCTCTGCGTTGCCCCAGGCTATGTGATCCTCACACGGAGCCCGCGAGACGGGCGCCCTGCTGACGGAACGCCGGGGTGAAAAGGAAGTGACGCGGCACCCGGAAGTTCATCACCTGTGCATGTGCAAGGTGTTCCAAGATGGAGGCGCCCAGTAAACGGATTTCAGGTGGGAAATTTGAACCAAGGAGGTATGAGGAGTCACCTTCACTGCATTCTGGTGAGTATGACTTCTCCCCTATTCAGGATGGAAGACAACTCTCCTCCAGAGCAGGATGTGCTGGAACAGCATACAGATTCCCAGGGCAGCGAGGGGAGCGCTCCTCCGGCAGGGCTAGTCCGTCCAGTCCGGCAAGTCGACATTCCAGGGGATCTGAGAAATCCAAATCTGGAAGTCATAAACTGCCTCCGAAACTGGTACCAGATCTGCCATCTTGGGGGGTGAGTGTCTGCTGCAGCAGCATTTCATTGTTTAACAGTCCCCCCTATGTTCCCTTCTTTCTTCAGGAGGTACCTCTAAGAGGAATCCTAGGAATTGTGGGGTTTACAAGGACAGTCTATCCTCAGATTACCAAGGGGGCCTTGTCCCACCTGTCTCAGACCCGCAACACACATCCGTTTTTTTTGTACGTGTGCAGTACGTATTTGCACGTACCGGAGACACGTACATACGGAGACCCATGTTATTGAATGGTAGATGGCACACACACGTAAAATCACACGGAACGTGTGTCCGTGTGATAAGTACGTGTGTGCACTTTTCTGCACGGACGACATGTCCGTTTTTGGCCGGCAGCACGCAGGCACGGACCCACTAAAGTCTATGGGTCCGTGCCTGCACGGACCGCACACGGAGTATGTCCGTGTTCAGCACGTTTCGTGCATGTGCGTTTTTACACTAGCGATCTTATTTTTATTTTTTTTTAAATTAAATTCCGTATACTTACCTTTTTTTCTGCTGTTCTCAGTCATACTTACATTGGCGCTCGGTTTTGTTCTTCCCCTGGCTCATACCGCTCCCCGATCACCAGCGCGGCGAGGAACAGCTGTGCAGAGAATACGCGGCAACAATTACTTTGAATATGCCGGCCGCTCATTAATCAATCTCGTATTCCCTGCTTTCCCCACCCACAGACACCTGTGATTGGTTGCAGTCAGGCACGCCCCCCACACTGAGTGATAGGTGTCTCACTGCATCCAATCACAGCAGCCGGTGGGCGTGTCTATACTGTGCAGTAAAATAAATAAATAAATAAAAAAATGGCGTGCGGTCCCCCCCCAATTTTAATACCAGCCAGATAAAGCCATACGGCAGAAAGCTGGTATTCTGAGGATGGGGAGCCCCACGTTATGGGGAGCCCCCAGCCTAACAATATCAGTCAGCAGCCGCCCAGAATTGCCGCATACATTATAAGCGACAGTTCTGGGACTGTACCCGGCTCTTCCCGATTTGCCCTGGTGCATTGGCATTCGGGGTAATAAGGAGTTTTTGGCAGCCAATAGCTGCCAATAAGTCCTAGATTAATCATGTCAGGCGTCTCCCCGAGATACCTTCCATGATTAATCTGTAAATTACAGTAAATAAACACACACACCCGAACAATCCTTTATTAGAAAAAAACCCACTAACAAATTGCCTTGTTCACCAATTTTATAAGCCCGAAAAAGCCCTCCATGTCCGGCGTAATCCAGGATGGTCCAGCGTCGCTTCCAGCTGTGCTGCATGAAGGTGACCAGAGCTGCAGAAGACACCGCCGCTCCTGTCAGCTCCACGCAGCTGTCACTGAGGTTACTCGCGGCCAACGCTGAATACAGCTGATCGCGCTATTCCCTTCATTAGCTGCGTGGAGCTGACAGGAGCGGCGGTGTCTTCTGTTATAATATGGGGGAACCACATCCACTATTCTCTATTGTTAACCTTGCATACAAATCAGAGTGAAGAGGGGGTTAATGCCGCGCATCAGCCAAAATGAAGATGTAGCACGTTGATGTTATAAACGTATTCTTTTATTCCATCGGTCTACGTGTTTCGAGGATATACCTCTTCTTTAGGACCAGTGCATCAACATAGTATCTACTACTGTTACTATGTTGATGCACTGGTCCTGAAGAAGAGGTATATCCTCGAAACGCGTAGACCGATGGAATAAAAGAATACGTGCTACATCTTCATTTTGGCTGATGCGCGGCATTAACCCCCTCTTCACTCTGATTTGTATGCAGATCCACGTGGGGCTGCAGCAGACGCCATCATCCTATGCTTTATCAGTGGTTGTGACTATCACAACCTTTTCAGGTGAGTGTATTTTTCCTGATCTACCTCACTGATCTGTTGGTATTACACTATCAGCGCTCCTTATTTTTCAGTTTCTATTGTCAACCTTAACAGGCTAGGTAAGAAACTATTGTAATATGGAAACTAACATCTATTGTTCTCTGTTCTCAGCCATTCAAGCTGGGAAAAAAAACAACGGGGTAATCTTAGTAGAAGGAAACTGCATCTCTTACTCTTTGGTTTTGGCTTATGTATGGAAGCACCAAGCCTCAAGGCTGAGTTGAGAGATATTAGCCGTGCTGAAGTCAGGGAAACACATAAACAATCCACTAGGAATGATGGGGGAACTTCAGATAAATCAGGCGGCTCTGAACGGGGTTCCAGAAAATTTTCACCTGCCTCTTCCTCAGCCTTGGATTCCTCATCTTCCTCAGACGTGGACGGCAGACTATGCTTCCCATCCTCTGAGGTGACACCCCTAGTGGAAGCTGTCCACTCCACTATGGGGCTGGTGGATGATAAAGATCCTGAATCCACACAAGACCTCATGTTGGAGGCCTGGAATGCAGGTCCGTGGTACCTGGAAGGCTGCAGCAGGGGCTCTTCGCCCGGCGGTGGCAGGTACATGTGTAACAAGGTCCATAATGGTCTGGGTCCAACAATTAGAAGACTAACTTAAGGGTACCGTGTCTAGTAAGGACATTATTTCCTCATTTCCACGTATACAGGGGGCGGCAGACTTCTAGCGGATGCTTCCATCGACTCGCTCAAATTATCTGGAAAGGTAGCAGCTCTTTCCAATTCAGCGAGAAGGGCCCTCTAGTTGAAATGCTGGAAGGGAGACGTACAGTCCAGGAACAGACTATGCAGGATACCTTGTGAAGGAGACTTTTTGTTTGGATCACAACTGGATGACCTTCTGTCCAAAGTGGCAAACAATAAACAAGGATTTCCAGCTGTACAAACTTCATTCCATCGTAGCTGTCCGTTTCAGAGGAAGCAATTTTCCATAAGGAGCCTCCCAGAGACCAGAACTCCTGGAAGGATAGATGGAGGGGTCCTCAGGATTATGTTTGATCCATCATCCTCTACCAAGCCACGAGGCCTTCAATGACTCCACCATCCCAGTGGGGGGGGAGGCTCTCCCTCTTCCTTGAGACTGTTTCCTCCAGCCCGTGAATTCTACAGCTCATAGCAAAAGGGCTGACATTACAACTGGAGTCGCCCCCTCGGGGGTATTTTATTGTAACATCTACAGTGCCTACAAGTAGTATTCAATCCCCTGCAGATTTAGCAGGTTTGATAAGATGCAAATAAGTTAGAGCCTGCAAACTTCAAACAAGAGCAGGATTTATTAACAGATGCATAAATCTTACAAACCAACAAGTTATGTTGCTCAGTTAAATTTTAATACATTTTCAACATAAAAGTGTGGGTCAATTATTATTCAACCCCTAGGTTTAATATTTTGTGGAATAACCCTTGTTTGCAATTACAGCTAATAATCGTCTTTTATAAGACCTGATCAGGCTGGTACTGGTCTCTGGAGTTATCTTGGCCCACTCCTCCATGCAGATCTTCTCCAAGTTATCTAGGTTCTTTGGGTGTCTCATGTGGACTTTAATCTTGAGCTCCTTCCACAAGTTTTCAATTGGGTTAAGGTCAGGAGACTGACTAGGCCACTGCAACACCTTGATTTTTTCCCTCTTGAACCTTGAACCTTGAACCAGGCCTTAGTTTTCTTGGCTGTGTGCTTTGGGTCGTTGTCTTGTTGGAAGATGAAATGACGACCCATCTTAAGATCCTTGATGGAGGAGCGGAGGTTCTTGGCCAAAATCTCCAGGTAGGCCGTGCTATCCATCTTCCCATGGATGCGGACCAGATGGCCAGGCCCCTTGGCTGAGAAAAAGCCCCACAGCATGATGCTGCCACCACCATGCTTGACTGTAGGGATGGTATTCTTGGGGTCATATGCAGTGCCATCCAGTCTCCAAACGTCACATGTGTGGTTGGCACCAAAGATCTCGATCTTGGTCTCATCAGACCAGAGAACCTTGAACCAGTCTGTCTCAGAGTCCTGCAAGTGATCATGAGCAAACTGTAGACGAGCCTTGACATGCTTTGAAAGTAAAGGTCCTTACGGGCTCGTCTGGAACGGAGACCATTGCGGTGGAGTACGTTACTTATGGTATTGACTGAAACCAATGTCCCCACTGCCATGAGATCTTCCCGGAGCTCCTTCCTTGTTGTCCTTGGGTTAGCCTTGACTCTTCGGACAAGCCTGGCCTCAGCACGGGTGGAAACTTTCAAAAGCTGTCCAGGCCGTGGAAGGCTAACAGTAGTTCCATAAGCCTTCCACTTCCGGATGATGCTCCCAACAGTGGAGACAGGTAGGCCCAACTCCTTGGAAAGGGTTTTGTACCCCTTGCCAGCCTTGTGACCCTCCACGATCTTGTCTCTGATGGCCTTGGAATGCTCCTTTGTCTTTCCCATGTTGACCAAGTATGAGTGCTGTTCACAAGTTTGGGGAGGGTCTTAATTAGTCAGAAAAGGCTGGAAAAAGAGATAATTAATCCAAACATGTGAAGCTCATTGTTCTTTGTGCCTGAAATACGTCTTAATACTTTAGGGGAACCAAACAGAATTCTTGTGGTTTGAGGGGTTGAATAATAAATGACCCTCTGAATAAACTTTTCACAATTTAAAAAAAAATAAAAAAAAGAAATAACATTCTTTTTTGCTGCAGTGCATTTCACACTTCCAGGCTGATCTACAGTCCAAATGTCACAATGCCAAGTTAATTCCGAATGTGTAAACCAGCTAAATCTGCAGGGGGTTGAATACTACTTGTAGGCACTGTATATGACAGGGAGAGAAAAGAATAGTGATCTCCATCTTAGAGCACTTAGGGTGGATCATAAAACAGGAAAATCTAGAACACAAACCTCAACAGTGTCGGTCTTTCTTGGGGCTGATCCTGGATTCAGTCGCTCAGAAGTCTTTTCTCCTGGAGGAGCAGATACTGAAGTCTCAATCCCTGGTCACCTTGGCGATTGAAAAACCAGTCATGACCCTCAGACAGGCTATGTCTCTTGTGGGGACCCTCACATCCTGCATCCCCACGGTTCCTTGGGCTCAGATAGATATGAGATCCCTTCAGATGGAGGTCCTGGTCTGACAGCAACAGTCAGGAGGCTTCTTGGATTTGAGACTCCGCTTGGATCCAAAGGTGTTGCTTTCTCTGTCCTGGTGGCAGGACTTAACTCTATTGTCCGCAGGGGTGTCCGGGTGTCCCAACATCACGGATATCATCCCAACAGATGCAGGTCACTTAGACTGGGGAGCTTACCTGAGAACTCACCTGTTACAAGGACTATGGGACGATCATGTGAGGACTCAGTCCTCAAACTTCAGTGAACTAACTGCAATAAAATCAGCCAGGGATTATCCCATGACAATAGATGCAATGCCGATCTCCTGGTCACAGGGTCTTCTATATGCCTTTCCACCCCTGGTTCTTCTTCCGGCGGTGCTCAGGAAGGTTCGGGAAGACAAGACCCTCATTATCCTCATAGCTCACTTCTGGCCAAAAAGAGCCTGGTTCTGTTGGCTCCAAAGACTGGCAATATCAGACCCTTGGATACAGCCGGACAGGACAGATCTACTAGTCCAGGGACCAATGTGCCAACCCAAGGCTCCTACCCTCCACTTGACAGCGTGGCATTTGCAAGGCAGCTGCTCCTAGCACAGGGATTCTCCTGAGAATTTAGTAAAACTCTCCTTAAAAGTAGGAATCCGGTCGCCACTGGTATTTATTGAAGGGTCTGGTGAAAAATCCAGCAAGTTTCCTGGGCACAGATTGGGGGTCCCCCTCTCTTCCCGGCCATCCTGGAAATCCTTCAGTAAGGGTTGGATTGAACTTATCCACTAGCACCTTGAAGGTACAAGTTTTGGCCCTAGGAGCCCTCTATAAACATAACCTCAGAGAATAGATGGATTAGCAGGTTCATTAAATCCTGTGCTAGAGCGACTCCTGTCCCTTCTCCTTGCATGCCTCCCTGGGATTAAATCTTGTCCTTGATGTCCTTATAGACACCCCATTGAGCCCCTTTCAGATGTTCCCTCCAAGACCCTGAAGGTGGTACTACTCATTGCTTGACGTCCGCTAGACGGGTGGGTGACCTACAGGCGCTCTCCATTGTCCATCCATATACCCAAATTTTGGTCGGTAAGGTGGTATTGCGTACAGATCCCTCATAACCTAAAGTGGTCAAGCCCTTCACAGGTCCCAGAAATTTATACTGCCTTCCATTGTGACCCTCCTTCCAATGACAAAGTGGACAGGCTCCATAGCTTGGATGCCCCGGACTTTCCCTAGAACGTATCTACAAGCACCTTGGCTAGGTGAGCCCGGGATGCTATGTCACTGACCTACTCAGCTAAGGGGGTGGCAGTTCCCCTGCAGATTAGGGCCTTTCCACTGGGTCACTTTCTACTACTTGGGCTGAGCGGGCAGAGGTGTCTATTGATCATATATGCAGGGCCGCCACTTGGTGCTCTTCCTCTACTTTTTTCTGTCACTATAGACTTGACTTGTCCTCCACGGCCGACCCTTCTTGGTAGACGGGTATTACAGGCGGTGGTCCCTCCCTTAGGTGATTGGTCTCTAGAATCTCTCAAGTGGTGCTGTTATGGGCGAAAGGGAAAAATCTTAATTACTTACCGGTAATGGGATTTTCAGAAGCCCATGACAGCACCCTTAGTTCCCCCCTATGCACTGGTTATGGGAACCCTTCGGGGAGTGTTAGAGTTAATGGTGTATTCCTTTGGTGGTGGTGTGATTAACATTTTTGTTTGTGTTTTGCTGGTCCTCTCTGGCTCTGTAAACCTACTGATGTGGAGGAGAGGTACCGCCTTTTTATCAGTGGGTTTCCTGTCCTGATGTGGGCGGAACCTATCTCTCAGGTGGTGCTGTCATGGGCTTCTGAAAATCCCATTAGCGGTAAGTAATTAAGATTTTCCAATCTCAGGCTTTTCTTAGGTACAGCTTACTAAATGTTTCACATCAGATTGCTTCAGTCTATGAAGAGGGGGGGAGGGAGGGAGCAAGTTTGTGGTGTATCATATATGCTCCAGGGACAAAGAAACTGATAACAGAGCTAATAACTTGATGTTTTGGCTTCTATACCTATACAAGTCCTCATATAAGTCCTCATCAATCCTGTTGCTGTATTTTCCCTGTATATTGTATGTATATTGTATAGAAGCTATCCTCCCAAAAGTACATGTGCTCAAAGAAAAAACAAGCATCAAGCATACAGAGAGGACATACAGTATACTGGACTATTGATTTATGCACAGTTTATTGAAAGTTTAAATATGCTTTAAGAAGTAATGACCTTAATCTTGTTATCCCGTTCACTCTAGCAGCTCTGAGATGAGTGCGGCCTTCCTTCTTTCTGAGTGTGGTTACTTTTTAGCCTTGCCTGTAGAGGAGGAGCTTCACCGGTGCTCAAATGCAGCACAGACTTATCTCAGCTAAGACAAGGCCTAGATCCTCAGGCTACATACATTCACACACAGCATATTTGCGGATCCGTTTTTGCAGTGACATGCAGTGACTCTGGGCATCCCAGCAAAGTCAATGGGTTTCAAGATATGACATTCAGACACATCATTTGGGCTCAAAAATGGATCCTCACAAAAAATGAGCATGTCAGATTGTGTGGAGTTTTTCTAATCTGCTTTTGCTATTGAAAACATTATCTATGAGCTTAAAAACCTTTCAGGTGATGCAGTTTTTTAAAAAGCTGATCTGCTTTTGCAGCTGAAAAACATATCCTCAAAAAACACAGCAAAAGCGCTGTGTGAATGTAGCCTTAAGGCTGCTTTACACGGTACGACCGATTGTAAACCAATTGTGACCAATTTCCCAATCGATCGTACCCGCCCCCGTCCTTTTTGCGTCACGGGCAAATAGCTGCCCGTGGCGCACAAAGTCGGTAACCCCCCATCACACGTACTTACCTCCCGTCCGACCTCGCTGTGGGCAGCGAACGTCCACTTCCTGAAGGGGGAGGGACATTCGGCGTCACAGCGACGTCACGCGGCAGCCGGCCAATAGAAGCGGAGGGGCGGAGATGAGCGGGATGTAAACATCCCGCCCACCTCCTTCCTTCCACATAGCCGGCGAGAGCCGCGGGTCACAGGTGAGCTGCTGTTCATCGTTCCCGGGGTGTCACACGGAGCGGCGTGTGCTACTCCGGGAACGATGAACAATTAAATTAAACGATATTATGAAACCTAGCGACCAGTACACGACTCACGATTTGTGAGCGATACTGCGTCGCTAGGAGGTGTCACACAGGCCGGCATCGCAAGCAATGCCGGATGTGCGTCACAAAAACCGTGACCCCGACGATCTATCGCACGATAGATCTTCTGGTGTAAAGCAGCCTTTAGATTAGGAATAGAACAGCCATTTATAGGACATTTCATAACTTTCCCAAATTCCTATGAAAAAATATTCAGCACATTCTGCATTGAACTACAGTACCAAATTTATTATATATTTTAGGAGTCGGAGTTGATCCATTTTATACCGATTCCACCAAAATGAACACCAAATCCGACTCCACAGCCCTGGGTGCATATCCCGGCATCCTTCTGGGTGAGGGTGCAGAAGTCATTTAACCAATTTGTTTGGTCCAAGGGTCGCTCCTGGCTTCGCAGTGGCATTCTCTCCAGACCAAAAGATGCGAGAGGGGTGGGGGGGGCCTGACGGACTGTAGATGTTGCGCCCTGGCAGCCGCTCATGCAAGGATCCTGGACCTAATGCACAATAATGCACAATTTGGAGTGTAGTAAACTATGGGTCCGACATGCTTGGGACTTATGTTCCCTTTCTGTGCCAACTCTCCCATGGACATGGCCCGCGCTCCCCCGTCACAACATTGCGATGTCCTACGCCACTGAGCAGACCTTGTTAACTGTCCATTCCCCCCAAACTAATAGGCCTTTGCTGCACCCTCTTGGGCCCCTGATGCCGATCACGGACAACCCGGGGTTTCTGCCTGGGGCTTCATCTAATTCTTTTTTGGGTGGCTCCAGACGGAACCCCTTACGTCTGCTTCATGTTGGCCCCAGACGGGGTCCTACTCCCACTCTCCATAATTATTGTGGTTAGATACCCAAAACGCATTATCATTTTGAATATGCTCAACTTCGACATTTCTGAAACTCACAGGTTCGGGCTGAGTCACCGGTGTCCACCATCTCCACCATCGAATCTCTGTGGTTGACACAACTTAGAACAACCAACATACACGGACATTTAAACCGTGCCATGATTTGTACATGGATCGAGCCATATACAGAACATAAATGCAAAGAAAAAAAAAAACTGTACAAAAGGCAATTTATGAAAATTGTATACATTTATTAAACAATTCAGAATAGACATACATAAATATAATCAAAAGATTAAAATAGAACTTTGGTGAGAGGACCAGCAGGTGGCGCACTCACTCCACAGCTCCGTGACCAAAGGTAACTAGATAGAGGTATTGAGAGAGGAAAATGGCTGCAGTAAAACACTACACAGAGAAGTCCATTGATTACCAAATAAACAGATAAATAACTAAATATAGCTAGCTGCCTTAGTGCATAAAGCAAAAAGGGCAAAGTGTCCATACAGCAGCAAAGCATATAATAATCACTCCACGACTCAGGTATTATATATATATATCTTTTTTCTGTTTTGAGGAGTTTTTTTTGCTGCTGTGATTGCACTTACCTTTGTGTCCCCTGGCCCTGGTTATTATATGCTTTGCTGCTGTATGGACACTTTGCCCTTTTTGATGAGAATAATGGGGTTGGGGGAAAATATGTGTAACTGGGTTAAAAACTGGCTCAGTGATGGGAAACAAAGGGTGGTTATTAATGGTACGTACTCGGACTGGGTCTCAGTTCATAGTGGGGTACCACAGGGGTCAGTATTGGGCCCGCTTCTTTTCAACATATTTATTAATGACCTTGTTGGGGGCATGCGGAGTAGAATTTCAATATTTGCAGATGATACTAAACTCTGCAGGGTAATCAATACAGAGGAGGATAATTTTATATTACCGGGAGATTTATGTAAATTGGAGGATTGGGCTGAGAAGTGGCAATTGAAGGTTAATGTAGATAAATGTAAGGTCATGCACTTGGGTAGAGGAAATAAAATGTATAATTATGTACTTAATTGTAGAACACTGGGTAAAACAGACACAGAAAAAGACTTGGGTGTATGGGTGGATGGTAAACTTCACTTTAGTGGACAGTGTCAGGCAGCTGCTGCCAGGGCTAATAAAATAATGTGATGTATTAAAAGAGGTAGAAGTGTTCATGAAAAAAATATAGTTCTACCTCTGTACAAGTCACTAGTGCGACCACACCTAGAATACTGTATACAATTCTGGTCACCGATATATAAGAAGGACATAGCTGAACTGGAGAGGGTGCAGAGAAGAGCGACCAAGATTATTAGAGGAATGGGGGGGCTGCAATACCAAGACAGGTTATTAAACTTGGGGTTATTTAGTTTGGAAAAACGAAGGCTTAGGGGGGATCTAATCACAATGTATAAATATATGAGAGGACAGTACAGAGACCTTTCCAAAGATCTCTTTACACCTAGGCCTGCGACTGGAACACGGGGGCATCCGCTACGTCTTGAGGAAAGAAGGTTTAATCATAATCACAGACGAGGATTCTTTACTGTACGAGCAGTGAGACTATGGAACTCTCTGCCGCATGATGCTGTAATGAGTGATTCACTACTAACATTTAAGCAGAGCCTGGATGCCTTTCTTGAAAAATGTAATATTACCAGTTATGTATATTAGATTTTATGACAGGGTGTTGATCCAAGGAACTAGTCTGATTGCCGGATGTGGAGTCAGGAAGGAATTTTTTTCCCAATTGGAGCTTGTTTGCCACATTTTTTTTTTTTTTGCCTTCCTCTGGATCAACATGTTAAGCTATGGGTTGAACTAGATGGACTTTAGAGTCTCCCTTCAACGTTAAAAAACTATGGTACTGTGGCACTCCATTGCAGCCTTGAATATTGGGTTCCCTGGCGGTGTAAAGGTTAATCTCTGTGACACTCCACTCACTGCAGTCTTGAAAATTGTCGGGTTTCGCAGTGGGTGCATGACAGGCGGCGGGTGCGCGAAGCTCGGAAACGCAGCCAGGAGCAGGCGGGCTGATTAACAGGAGAGGAGGCGTGGCAGGAGAGGAGGAGGCAGTAGCGGCACATGCGCAGTAAGCGATGCGAATTCTGGCCTGTCGATCATTTAGCCGCTAGTAGTGGCCAGAGGGTAGCGTCTACAATAGTTGATTTTTTGGAGGGAATGATGTCACCAGAGAAGGGGCGGGTTCTCCTCGTGCCGTGAAGATCTGTGAGCAGGAAGCAGCAGTGCTCGGGCTCGGTTGCGTCTAGTTCAGAGTTGATGTTTTGTGCTCCTCTGATCTAGCTGCTTCAGCAGTGAGATGGCTATATCGGAGTTGATTTTTGGAGGCCTCATTTTCTCGACTCTGATCTAGTTGGTCACTACTGAAGTATCTAGATCAGAGTGGGTTTTTTGTGGTCCTCATTTTCTCCACTCTGCTATAGACGGTTCAGTGCTGAGGTGACTAGATCAGAGTTGATTTCTTGAGGCCTCGCTGTAGTCACGTGTTTGTTCACCTCATTTTATCCACTCTGTTCTAGCTGATTCACCAGTGAGGTGACTAGATCAGAGTGGATTTTTTGATGATCTCTCTGATCTTTTCTCCATTCTACACAGTTCAGTTTCTACAGCGGGGTCTCCAGGCCTCAGAGCCGCACACACTGCAGGTCTTCAGGATTTCCTCAGCATTGCACAGGGGTTGGAATCAGATTTATCATTGGAATGATTTCATGTTTTTATGTATTAGATAATCTGTTACATTTATTATTTTTTTTTCCAAAGGGCAAATTTTTATTTTCATTATTATTAAAACTTACATTGTATTATTGCTTTTTACAATATAAATAATGACACACAGCGCCGATTGTTCAGTTTTGCTAGAATTTTAATTTTACTATATTTCCACGAGTCGTGGCCGCATGACTGACATTGAAAGAGTGGGCGGAGCCTCACAAGGAAAAACGGAACCGCGCAGCTGACAGTCTTCATAACTTACCATATTGGATCAGAGTGGATTTTTTGAGGATCTCCCTGTAGCCTTCATTCTGTACAGTTTGGTACTGAGGTGACTGGAATGCATTTTTTCAAAGAGTGGGAGGAGCCTCAAAGCAAAAAACGTAACAGAGCACAGCCGAAAGTACTCATAATATACACATTGTATCGGAGTGGATTTTTTGAGGACCTCATCATAGCCTCCACTATGGACAGGTCGGTGCTAAGGTGACTAGAATGGATGTTTTTCTGAAGATTGGGCAGAGCCTCACAGGGAGAAGAGTACAGAGCGCAGCAGAGTCTTCACAATCTACAAAATTGAATTGTAGTTGCTTTTTGAGGACCTCATTTTAGCAACTCCATTCTAAATGATTCACTAGTGAGCTGTCTAGATTGGAGTGGATTTTTTGATGATCTCCCTGTAGCCTCCACCAGGGGCATACCACCAATAGAGGCACCGCTATAAGGCCCGTGAGTCACTGGGGCCCGATGCCAGCGCTGGCATCGATTCCCCCCCTCCCGCGGGCCCCCTGCCGAGGATCGCACTTTCATTTATATCGGCATCACAGATGCCAATACAATTGAAAGGAATGATGAGAGAAGGACCAGAGCACTCCCTTTCTCATCATTCTCCCGCTGTGTGTCTGTGACACTCTGATGTGTCAGCACAGAGGAGCGCGGTGACGTCACTACTGCGCGCTGATGTGCTAAAATGTCAGAGCGGCAGAACAGTGGACACACGCTGAGGAGACTGGGGCAGTGGCTGAATGAAGAGAAGTGAGTATATTTTTGTATTTAAAAAGGACAGCCAGAGGACTATGAGGAAGCATACTATTATATGGGGGTTGCAAAATAGTATATGGGGGCTGCATATAACTATATGTTGGTGCACAATATTATATTGGGGCACCCAATATGGTGGTACACTATATGGGGCTTGCATACTAGTATATGGTGGAATGTAAGGGGTGCATACTATTATATGGAGGAATATAAGGGGTGTATACTACTATATGGAGGAATATTAGGGGTGCATAATACTATATGGAGGAATATAAGGGGTGCATAATACTATATGGAGGAATATAAGGGGTGCATAATACTATATGAAGGATCCCTTTTACATGGACTATAGGGGTACATTATAAATTGAGGACTATGGGGCTGGATAATCCAATATGAAGGACTATGGGGTGCTTTATAATATATATAGGACTATGGGGTTTGCATTATATGGAGAACTAATGGGGTTACCTTATACATGGACTATAGGGGTGCATTATATGTAGAGGATTATGGGGCTACAAAATACAATATGAAGGACACCTTATACATAGAATGCAAAGGTGCATTAAACATGGAAAACTATGGGGCTGCATAATACCATATGAAGAACTATGGGGCTGCATTATAATACATATAGGACTATGGGGGCTGCATTATATAATGACTAATGGCGTTACCTTATACATGGACCATAGGGCTGCATTAGAATACATGAAAGACTGCCGAGACCCACCCACCGGTTCCCCCTCCCCACCGCGCAATGAATGACACCACACATGGATTACCTTTTCTTTTGTACTTTATTGAAGGTATCCACGTAACACCATTCAATGTTGATATAAAAAGGGGGTTGCTTGTTATTTTGGCCACAGCTCTAAACACAGGCACAAATCCGCCTTAAACCTGAGGGAGGAGGCCCGATACCTACGGCCAATTGTGGCAGGTTGGCTCTCACCAAATCCCTCTTCCATCGGCTGTGACTTCTGAACTTGTAACAAAACCTTAATGGAGGGAGGGAGGGCGGGCGATACTCACCCTGAGGGCAGATTGTGGTAAGAGGAAGGAGGGACTCCGGAGGCTCCTTATATGACCTGGAGGAGGTCCCAGCAAGGAAGGGGGGCATTGCACAGTGTGGAGGAGGGAGAGGTGACCGTGGAAGGACATAGCAAGGGGCTCAGCAGTCAGGGGCAGCGCCATCAGCCGCAGTGCCCTGCAGACTGCTGAGACCCACCCACCGGTTCTCCCTCCCCACGGTGCAATGAAGGAGACCACACATGGATTATCTTTTCTTTTGTACTTTATTGAAGGTATCCACCATTCAATGTTGATATAAAAGGGGGTTGCTTGTTATTTTGGCCACAGCTCTAAACACAGGCACAAATCCGCCTTAAACCTGAGGGAGGAGGCCCGATGCCTACGGCCGTCCGTGGCAGGTTGGCTCTCACCAAATCCCTCTTCCACCGGCCACAGAGTGGCGAAGGCCCAAGCCTGAGCTGCGACCCCCACACAGGGCCCGTATGGCCTGTTCGACCCCGTCCTGAATGTCCGACAGGAAAATATCTAGGCCTATATCATTGAGGCTAAAACCATCCTCTAACACCAATCGGCTGATATCTGACTCCAACATCTCGTGTCCCAGCACTATACCTCTTCCTACCGCTACAAATTTGGCGATCCGCATATTAACGTGCCGCTTTGACCGCTCCACAGCTGCTATATTCCTTGCCCCTGTCCAACTCAATCTCGGTAATATACTGGACCATACCACCACTGCGTTGCTGAAGAAACTGCTAAACCTATCCAGGTCCGCTTGCATGACCGCAAGCAGATCCTGGATCCTTACGTTTACTAGGTCATTTCTACCCGCGTGAATAGCCAGCACTGCCGGGCCCGTGGCTATCCTTGATATGCTCACCACCTCGTGCAGGACCTGTGTCCAGGCCAGGCCCCGAACTCCTCTCCAGTGGAACTTGAGGTGACTAAATCCTAGCACGCTTCCACCCGATCTCGACTCGGCCCGCCGTGCTGCCCACAATATGTGGGAGTGACCTAGGATCCAGATGCTAGGTCTCGACGGATCTAGGAAGAAAACTGTTAGCTACTGTATCCAGCATTTTTTTTTTTTTTTTTTGCATAATGTCAGCGACCATCTTTGTATTTTATCTATTTATTTTTTGTGTACCATGACGTGATAAACAGTGCAAACCTGGTGGCGGGAACGAACGATTAGATATGATTAAAAATTGTTTAAAAGAACTGAAGTCCTCAGTGGTTGATACCTTTCAATGGCTAACTGAAAAGTGGTAATAATAGCAGCTTTCGAGACTACTCAGGTCTCTTCATCAGGCATGGTATACATACGGTACAAAGATATATTTTACCTGTATTAGATATGATTAGTTATCTGATGGATGGGGAAAAGGTATAGCAACGACCGTGACCGGTTCAAGGGTAAACTTTGGCATGGTTGGCATGGATCGGGGGTTAAATTAGATCTGGCCTGATATAGCGGAAGAAACAGTCGGATTTCCAACGCCCTATCTGCTGTATCTCCTCATTCGTGAAGCCGGCCCTTGCTGCCTCGGTTGCAGCGCCGATGCGGAAGGAGTGCGTGCTATAATCCCCTGGCTGTAAGCCCAGGCTGGAAAGTGACATTTTGAGCAAGGCCGAAAACTGTGTTGCCCCGAGCGTGGATCCATCCGCATGCTCTAAAAAGAATTTGTTGGGAACCCGAGACTCTAGGTAACGCTGCAAGATAAGGATGGGACAGAGGAGGCCGGGAAACGGGAAAATAGGGAACCAAACTCCTCGTCCGAGCTGATCTTTTTGCAGCGCCCTATGCGAACCCGTAACCATCATTGCAGATTATAACATTGTCGCGTAGCAGACCGCCGGAACAAACTGAGGATCTGCTGACTAATTCGCAAATCCCCGAAGAATGCGAGCGATAAGGCCGCCAAGAGCAAGAGGACCTCGCTGTCATTGGTGCATACGTCGCCTAGCTGTTTTTTTATGCCTGAAAAGATGGCGAATGAAATGGGCCTCCCGCTTTCGGTGCACCGACGCTTCCGCTTCCAGCCTTTAACGGCCTGCGTGAACGGAAAGGCCTTGGTGACATAGAGCCATCTGCGAACCCGAAAGTGAAAGGCTATGCCTGCGAGCCGCTGCTGCGCTACTGTACCAGACACGCCGTTAGTATGCAAATTGCGCTATATATCGAGCAACGGCATTGCTGAGAAAAACGCGGTCACCAGGCTAGGCAGCGGTTGAGCTAGATTTAACCATTCTTTCCAAGCCTTACCGTACGAACGCCACGTTGATGGAGCTAGGTATGCCTGGACCAAAGGCATCAGCTGTTCTCGGGGACCGTCCAGAGGAACTGTGGACACTTTTGGCCATTGCTGTCCGCTTCTGGGTGCAATGCTTGGAACGTCTGAAATTCAAAACGTGATAAGGCATCAGCAATACTGTTATTGATCCCTGGCACGTGACGGGCCCTTAACCAGATGTTATGCTCGAGGCACTTGAGAACTGAGTACCGTAGTAAGCTGATCACTGAATATGAAGGACTATGGGGACTGCATTATAATACATGGAGGACTATGCGGTGCAGTATATGGAGGACTATGCGGTGCAGTATAATATACGGAGGACTATGCGGTGCACTATAATATACGGAGGACTATGGGGTGCAGTATAAAATATATGGAGTACTATGGGGTGAATTATACATAGATGACTATGGGGTGCAGTATATATAGGACTATGGGGTTCAGTATAATATACGGAGGACTTTGTAGGCTGCATTATAATACATGGAGTACTATGGGGAGTTCATTATACAGTAATACATGGAGTACTATGGGGGCTGCATTATAATATATGCAGGATTATGGGGACTGCATTGTTATACATGGAGGCCTATGGGGTCTGCATTATAATACATGATGAGCTGTGGGGTGCATTATAATACATGCATGACTGGGGGCCTCATTATAATATATGAAGGTCTATGAGGGCTACCTTATCCATGGACTACAGGGGTGCATTATAAAACATGGAGGACTATGGCGGTGCAGTATAATACATGTAGGACTATGGTGGCTGCATTATAATATATGGAGGACTATGTGGTGCAGTATAATATATGGAGGACTATGGGAGTTGTATTATAATAATTGGAAGGCTATGAGAGCTACCTTATACATGGAGGACTATGGGAAATGCATTATAATACATGGAGGACTATGGGGTGCATTCTAATAAAATGAAGGGTTACATGGGACCCAATACACTATATGGAAGGCTATGTGGGGGCCAATATAATATTTGGAGAACTATACAGTCATATGGAAAAGTTTGGGCACCCCTATTAATGTTAACCTTTTTTCTTTATAACAATTTGGGTTTTTGCAACAGCTATTTCAGTTTCATATATCTAATAACTGATGGACTGAGTAATATTTCTGGATTGAAATGAGGTTTATTGTACTAACAGAAAATGTGCAATCCGCATTTAAACAAAAATTTGACCGGTGCAAAAGTATGGGCACCTCAACATAAAAGTGACATTGATATTTTGTAGATCCTCCTTTTGCAGAAATCACAGCCTCTAGTCGCTTCCTGTAGCTTTTAATGAGTTCCTGGATCCTGGATGAAGGTAGATTTGACCATTCCTGTTTACAAAACAATTCCAGTTCAGGTAAGTTTGATGGTCGCCGAGCATGGACAGCCGCTTCAAATCATCCCACAGATTTTCAATGATATTCAGGTCTGGGGACTGGGATGGCCATTCCAGAACATTGTAATTGTTCCTCTGCATGAATGCCTTAGTAGATTTGGAGCGGTGTTTTGGATCATTGTGCTGCTGAAATATCCATCCCCTGCGTAACTTCAACTTCGTCACTGATTCTTGCACATTATTGTCAAGAATCTGCTGATACTGAGTTGAATCCATGCGACCCTCAACTGTAACAAGATTCCTGGTGCCGGCATTGGCCACACACCCCCAAAGCATGATGGGGCTCCACCAAATTTTACTGTGGGTAGCAAGTGCTTTTCTTGCAATGCCGTTTTTTTTTGCCTCCATGCATAATGCCTTTTTGTATGACCTAACAACTCAATCTTTGTTTCATCAGTCCACAGGACCTTCTTCCAAAATGTAACTGGCTTGTACAATTGTGCATTTGCATACCTCAGGCGACTCTTTGTGGCGTGCTTGCAGAAACGGCTTCTTTCCCATCACTCTCCCATACAGCTTCTCCTTGTGCAACGTGCGCTGTATTGTTGACCGATGCACATTGACACCATCTGCAGCAAGATGATGCTGCAGGTCTTTGGAGGTGGTCTGTGGATTGTCCTTGACTGTTCTCACCATTCTTCTTTTCTGCCTTTCTGATATTTTTCTTGGCCTGCCACTTCTGGGCTTAACAAGAACTGTCCCTGTGTTCTTCCATTTCCTTACTATGTTCCTCACAGTGGAAACTGACAGTTTAAATCTCTGAGACAACTTTTTGTACCTTCCCCTGAACAACTATGTTGAATAATCTTTGTTTTCAGATCACTTGAGACTTGTTTTGAGGAGCCCATGATGCCACTCTTCATAGGAGATTCAAATAGGAGAACAACTTGCAAGTGGCCACCTTAAATACCTTTTCTCATGATTGGATACACCTGCCTATGAAGGTCAAAGCTCAATGAGGTTACAAAACCAATTTAGTGCTTTAGTAAGTCAGTAAAAAGTAGTTAGGAGTGTTCAAATCAAGACATTGATAAGGGTGCCCATACTTTTGCACCAGTCAAATTTAGTTTAAATACGGATTGCACATTTTCTGTTAGTACAATAAACCTCATTTCAATCCAGAATTATTACTCAGTTCATCAGTTATTAGATATATGAAACTGAAATAGCAAAAACCCAAATTGTTATAAAGAAAAAAGGTTAACATTAATAGGGGTGCCCAAACTTTTTCATATGACTGTACATACAAGGGGGCACAAAGACACAAGCTTGGGATGGGAAAGTTTTGTGCTCATGGAAAGAGGCTCTTTCCCGCAGCACCCAGCTTTCCAATGCTCTGATATGGGAAAGCTGGGTGCTGAGGACAAGATGGATATCAGAACATAGTAAATCTGGGTGATGATAGAAAGAAGGATTTCAGATCATGGGAAACCTGGGTGCTGAGGGAAAGATCCAAGCGTTAACGTCATTATCCCATACCCCGAGTGTTAGCGTCATTATTCCATACCCCAAGTGTCTGTGCATTATCCCGTACCCCGTGTGTTTATGTTGGGGGGGGGGGCCCAGGTCCAAACTTTGCACTGGGGCCCATCAAACTCTAGTTACACCACTGCTCAGTACAGAGATGACTAGATTGCAGTTATTTCACTGAGGTTCAAGATTTCTGGGCACTGTACTGTCTAAAAGGCCAGAGTCACACTGGCGTATGACTCGAGAAAATCTCGCATTGCACTCGGCTTCATGTTAGACAATGCTGCAGCTCAGATCTGCGATCTTTTCTTCAGTCCCAATCGGACTGAGGAAAAAATGGCAGCATGCTGCGATTGCAGGGAGTCTGGACTCACTTGCACTCATACAAGTCTATGGGTGCGTGTGAAACATCGCACTGCGCTCGGATGACATCTGGATATTCGCAGAGAAAAGTAATGGAAAAGATGGAGAGATTAATTCCTCCCTCTCCCCTGCACCTGTGATCCGATCACTGGATAGGATCACAGTATAATGACACTCGACTCACACTCACAGCAGAACCTGATCCGAGTGCCATTAGCATATCTCATATGATGCCTTAAGCGGGATTTACACGCTACAATATATCTAACAAGATGTCGGCGGGGTCACGTCGTAAGTGATGCACATCCGGCATCGTTAGTGATATCGTAGCGTGTGACAGCTATGAATGAGCAGAAATACTCACCTTGATGTTCATCGTTGACACGTCGCTCATTTTCTAAATATCGAACGTCCAGTTGTTCAATGTTCCCGAGGCAGCACACATCGCTCCGTGTGACACCCCGGGAACGATGAACACAGCATACCTGCGTCCCACAGCTCCCGTCGCCAATGCGGAAGGAAGGAGGTGGGCGGGATGTTTACGTCCCGCTCATCTCCGCCCCTCCGCTTCTATTGGCCGTCCGCTGTGTGATGTCGCTGTGACGCCGAACGTCCCTCCCACTTCAGGGAAGTGGATGTTCGTCGCCCACAGCGAGGTCGTTTGGAAGGTATGTATGTGTGACGGGGGTTAACAAATTGAAAAAAATCCAGCACTCAAAGCATTCAACTGAAATTGTTTTATATTTTATTCATTGTTCTGTGTAATTATTAAAGACGTTTCGGTCATCCGACCTTCATCAGTTTACACTACAATAAAAAGATACATGAAAAATTTTTAAGTATACAGAAATAATGGCATTATACAATCATGGTAACAAAAAAGGGCAGAAGTTGAGCCACTTCACTAGCAGATATACTGTCCACCTAAAGATATAATTGAAATACAGATAAAATGTAGCATAATAGAACCATTATACAACAAAAGGGGAACCAAACAGAAAACCCAAAAATTTATCCAAAAAAATGTATATCTTGCTAATATAGAAGGACAAAGAGCCTAAGCACCAGCACTGAGACACTATTCTAATCTAATAAAACAGACAATACACAGAAATGCCATGTAATGAACACTCACCAGAAAGGGCTCTGTAGAAATATATGGAAAAGCTGGACCAGAGGAAAAAGCTGCCCGTCCGGGTCTGCAGTCAATGTCAAGAGCACTGCAAGTGTTGGAAGAGATTTATTGACGACGTTTTTTGCATATGGGTTGGCCCGTTGGATTCCATCATGGAGTTCCATAATTACATTAACAGCATTTGGTCTGAACTTCAATTTGTTATACAATATGATTTACATCATATCAATTTTTTAGATGTCACTGTTACGAAATTAGAGAATGGACATTTACAAACCGATTTGTACATAAAGTCGACGGACAGGAATAACTTACTCGCATATGATAGTTGTCATCCCAAAGCCATGAAGAATTCTATACCTAAGTCCCAGTTTCTTAGGGTACATAGGATTGTTAACCAACAAGAAATTAAAGATACCAGATTACAGGAGATGAGGACTAAGTTTCTGGCGAGGGGTTATCCACGGGAGGTTTTGAATAGTGCTAGTGTGAATACCGAATCTTCTATTGGTAAGACTAGAGATAAACGTTTGGCTTTCGTTCATACTTACCATCCTTTTTCTTACAAAATTCATAAATTCATCAGAAGTCATTGGAACATCTTGCGTAAAGGGTACCCGGAGGTGGAAGAATTTAAATCACCTTTTCTTCCTTGTTTTAGACGACCGTCCAATCTCAGTAATAAATTGGTGAGAGCTGATGTGGGCGCCGGTGTGACTGGACCCGTTCAAACTCATCTTTATACCCAGAGACGTGGTACTTTTCCATGTTTAAATTGTGCCCAATGCAGTAATGTGCTGAAAGGTGATAGAGTTTTGCATCCCTACAGTGGTCGGGGTTATCCAATTAGAGGTTTTTTCACCTGTGAGACATCTTATGTTGTATATGTAGTGAAGTGTCCTTGTGGCCTACTTTATGTAGGCGAAACCACCCAGACTGTTAAGGAACGTATATCACAACATAAATCCACCATTAGGTGTGAGAGATTGACTTTACCTCTTCCATCTCATTTTCATAAACAGGGACATAGTGTTAGTCAATTACGGTTCCAGGTGTTAGAGCAGGTCTTGCCAAATAGAAGAGGAGGTGATAGGGTTAAAAAATTGAAACAAAGGGAGGCGTATTGGATTTTTACTCTTCAGACTTTGGAGCCCAAAGGCCTTAATCGTGATTTCGATACTTCTAGTTTCTTATAGCTTTTCATTCATTTATGCCTACTTATTATTATCTTCTTCAGAGGAGTTGATCACTGATTTGATGATGGCCGGTCCCTTTAGGTATTGTCTTATAATCTTCTTCCTGTTTCTTTCTTAACATAATCCTTTTTTCTGTTTTTTCCCTAGTTTTAGTTTTTTCTACGCATTACTAATTTTCCCTTGATCCTTTTTTTTCCATAGTCTCTCCTTTCCCTTTCCCCTTCCCCCCCCCCCCCCTCTTCCCTTCCCAATGCCCACTTCCTTTCCCTTCCCTTCCCCCCTTTCCCCCCCCCCCTCCATTTCTTTACGTATATTCCTCTTAGTTTTTCTTTTTTCTCTTTTCTTTTTTTTTTTTTTTACTAGGGTTGATTATAGTTGATAAAAAATTAAAAAATTATTAAATTGATTCTGGATAAATACACCATTCCCTTAATCCTCTTATCTTATTTCTTCTATTTTTTCTTTTATTTGATCTTTTAGGTAATTTGTCTTTAAATTGCCAACCATCTGGTTTACATTTTGCCAACCAGGATCGTCACTTCCGGTTTGCGGACCGGAAGTGACGTCCTGCGGTGAGGAGTGGCTGTCTGAGTATGTCTACAGTTGCCAACCATCAGGATTTACACTTTGCCAACCGGTGACGTCACTTCCTGTTTTCGGACCGGAAGTGACGCTCCGTGACGTCACTTCCGGTTTTCGGACCGGAAGTGACGCTCTGTAACTTGTTAATGAGCTAATTGAGCGGTCTATTTAAATCTGGACATTGGACTGTCAGATTACATTGACTGCAGACCCGGACGGGCAGCTTTTTCCTCTGGTCCAGCTTTTCCATATATTTCTACAGAGCCCTTTCTGGTGAGTGTTCATTACATGGCATTTCTGTGTATTGTCTGTTTTATTAGATTAGAATAGTGTCTCAGTGCTGGTGCTTAGGCTCTTTGTCCTTCTATATTAGCAAGATATACATTTTTTTGGATAAATTTTTGGGTTTTCTGTTTGGTTCCCCTTTTGTTGTATAATGGTTCTATTATGCTACATTTTATCTGTATTTCAATTATATCTTTAGGTGGACAGTATATCTGCTAGTGAAGTGGCTCAACTTCTGCCCTTTTTTGTTACCAGGATTGTATAATGCCATTATTTCTGTATACTTAAAAATTTTTCATGTATCTTTTTATTGTAGTGTAAACTGATGAAGGTCGGATGACCGAAACGTCTTTAATAATTACACAGAACAATGAATAAAATATAAAACAATTTCAGTTGAATGCTTTGAGTGCTGGATTTTTTTCAATTTTTTGATCTGGGGTGGGACCCTATCCAAGCACCAGCGACTATAGAAGGAGTGCCACATTTCTATATTCTATGACGGGGGTTAACAACATTGTGCGACACGGGAAACAAATTGCCCGTGCCGCAAAAACGATGGAGGCGGGTGCGATCGCACGACACATCGACACGTGTAAAGCAGGCTTTATGTTAGTGTGGCTCTTGCCTAAGTAAAACCCTCTGAACAGTAACTCCATTCTATCTCACTACAGAGGTGACTAGATCGGAGTTGCTGCACTGAGGCTCATGATTTCTGAGCCCACTGTACTGTCTATAAGGACGTCTGGTGTACATCAACTCCATTATAGATGTTTCAGTACAGAGATGACAAGATCGGAGTTATTGCAACGAGGTCCATGATTTCTGGGTACTGTCTATAAGGACGTCCTCCCTGCAGCAACTCCATTCTAGCTGTCTCACTACAGAGGTGACTAGAGCGACCTAGGTCCATGATTTCTGGGTATTGTCTATAAGGACATCCTCTGTACAGTAACTCCATTCTAGCTGTCTCACTACAGAGGTGACTAGAGCGACCTAGGTCCATGATTTCTGGGTACTGTTTATAAGGACGTCCTCTGTACAGTAACTCCATTCTATCGAACTACAGAGGTGACTAGAGCGGAGTTGCTGCAGTGAGGTTCATGATTTCTGAGCTCACAGCACTGACTATAAGGACGGCCTCAGCCAGTCCATGCATTGTGTTCCGAGATTGTACTGACGTTCATAGATGTTTGAAAAAGCCCTTATACAGATTACATGAAAGCTCCCATACACATAGGGATAAAGTCGCCCGGATCAGACATCAATCCGATGAGTATTGGGGCTTCCCGACTTACCTCAAGAATGGATGTAAAGGGAGGGAAGGAACCGGCATATTGGAATTCCACTTGTTGATCCTTTTGTTCTCTTGAAAGATAATCCACCCCCAGAGGAGGCGACATCAGCTCTCAGAGAACAAAAGAACATTTGACCGAGCACTCCTGTATGTGATAGGAGAGAGCTGTCAGCCAAATGACTGTAGGGATTGTTTACAGGCCTTAAAGGGATTGTTTAGTGAAAACAAGTTATCACCTATCCATGGGCCAGGTGATCACCTGCTGATCAGTGTCCAATCACTGGGACCCGCACCGATTGGGAAAACAGGGAATTTTTATCCATGTTTCAGGTATGTGTGACATTCATTTTTAACATGGATGCCACACTCAAGCACAATAAATACACTTTTTCATCACACTTTGGGAGTGTCTTGTTACTTCTTGTTTTATGGCTTTGGAACCTGAAGTGCACCCCAACATCTTTTGAAAAAATATACACGAGGGAAGTGCCGTTTTCTTCTTCATATGCTTTTGGGGAATGTCATGGGACCTCACCATGGATTACGGCGGAATTTTTATTTTTAAAAATCAAATAAATTGGTGAATGAGGGCCAAGTTGGAGGTTTTTTGCTCAAATAAACTTTGTTATTCCTATTTCAACTACTGGATTAGTAATGGCAGTGTCTGCTAGATGCCACCCATTACTAATACCAAGGCTTGATGCCAGCTGCAGCTGGCATCAATCCTACAATTACGCCATTTGCCATTGCAACGGGAAGAGCAGAGTCCAGCACCAGAATTGGCGCCTCTAATGGATGTTAAACTTCTCAGGCGTCTGTGGACTGCTATTGTAAGGGCTCATGCGCACGTAACTGCTGAATATTCGGCAGCGATTTGATAGCACATGTGCGCTTTAAATCGCTGCAGAAACACTGCATAATGTACGCCATTTTTTTGTTAAAAAAAAAGACTATTTCATGCGCACGGGGATGCTGCCCCCACCATAGACAGAGCGGGAAGCTGCATCCATAACGCACGGAATAATTGACATGCTGCTTTTATGAACGCACGGATTTGGGTCAAAATTTTAGCAACCAAATCGCGGCATTGAAAAAAGCAAAGTGCACACGTATCATGCACAATCTACATAGATTGGGCAGTGAACACAGGACGCATGCATTTATGATGCAGTGCTATACGCAGCGTAAATGCATGTAAGTACGCAACGTGCGCATGAGCCCTTAGGCTGGAAAGGGCCAAAAAATCAAGGCCATTTCCACCCTAATAATATCATCCCACAGTTGTCTGCTGTACCATGGGCTGGTTTTTAATAAAATGGAGGGGACCCCACAACATTTTTTAAAATCTAAAAATTTAATAAATAAGCGTGGGATCCCCTCTATTTTTCATAACCAGCCAAAGGTACAGCAGACAACTGAGGGTTGCAGCCTGCAGCTGCTGCTGTTCCTGTGCTAGACATGAAAATTGGGGTACCTTGCGTCTTTTTTTTTTTTTTTTTAATTAAAAAATAAAAATGGTGTAAAACAGCTGGTCAAGCTAACTCTCTCTATATCACTATTCTATCTGTTCTATTTATCTTTATATATGTATTTATAATTTTTCAGGCTTTACACATTAAAACCCCCCCCCCCCAAAAAACCACATTCATTTCAGTATGTTACTTTTTTTTACCAATACCACATGGACGACCATACCGGCACGTGTGACTTGCAACTGTTTAAACACTGACGTCTGAAAAGGGCCTTATGGATACCCATCTACTGTATGTACTATCGTTTTGAGTTGCTGCAAATTATGATGTTCTCCTCCTTGGCTAAAAATACTTCTCAAACTTTCTAAGGAGTATTGTTACCCCTCTAAAATAAGAATTATTCTTACCGATAATTCGGTTTCTAGGACCTTCCACGACAGCATAGGAGGTTGTCTCTCCACGCCCTAATTGGGACAGGAAGTTCAAGAGGTTTAAAAGGACCCTCCCACCTCCCACAGCCAGTGTCTTACAAAGAACCCATAGCATAGGAGAAGTACCATACATTCAGGAATATATGAATACAAAGGGGAGGGAATTACCTGCTGTCGTGGAAGGTCCTAGAAACCGAATTATCGGTAAGAATAATTCTTATTTCTCTAGTCCCTTCCACGACAGCATAGGAGGAATACCAAAGAATTGATACCTAGGGGGGGACCACAGCCTGCAGGACCTTCCTGCCAAAGGCCAAATCCCTGTTGGAATCCAGATGATAATGCTTCGTGAAAGTATGGAGCGAAGACCACGTAGCCGCCTTGCAGATCTGCTCAGGAGAAGCCCCTGCCCGTTCAGCCCAGGAGACAGAGGTAGCCCTGGTGGAGTGCGCCGTGAATCCAGTAGGTGGAGGGAGATGCTGAGCGAGGTAGGCATCTCTAATTGCCCGCACAATGCAATTGGTGACGGTACTCTTAGCCACCTTCCTGCCCTTATTGCGGCCAAAGGGCTGGATGAACAGGTTAGAATCAAGGCGCCAAGAAGCAGTAACCTCCAGGTAGTGCAACACTGTCCGACGGACATCCAAAGAATGAAACACTTCCTCACCCGGAGTCCGAGGATTCTGACAGAAGGAAGGCAGGACGATGGACTGAGAATGGTGAAAATCCGAAACCACCTTGGGAAGGAAGGAAGGGTCCAGCTGAAAAACAATGCTGTCATCTCTGACGGTCAGGTAAGGTTCCCGAATAGACAAAGCCTGAAGTTCTCCGACTCTGCGAGCAGACATAATAGCCACAAGAAAAGCAGTCTTGTGAGAAAGAGAACGAATGTTACAAGAGCACAGTGGTTCAAATGGTGACTGAGATAGTCCGGTAAGGACCACATTGAGATCCCAGCGAGGCGTCAGGACCCTCTGACGTGGACAGAGTCTACTAGCGGACACAAAGAACCGACGGATCCAACGATGATCTGCCAGAGCCGTGTCAAAGACTGCACTGAGGGCTGACACCTGAACTTTCAGGGTGCTAGGCCTAAGGCCTAAGTCCAATCCACTCTGGAGGAAGTCCAGAATCTGCGCAATATTAGGCCGAAGTGGGTCAGGAGGCCGAGAACCACACCAGGAGGAAAATCTCTTCCAGATTTTGTTGTAAATACTATTAGTCACTGGATTACGGTTCTTCTGTAGGGTAGCCACAACTTTGTCAGAAAGCCCTTGGGCCTTCAGTGCCCGGGCCTCAGAAGCCAGGCAGCCAAGTTGAGTTTCTGGGGAGCCGGATGGAAAATCGGACCCTGGGACAGTAAGCTGGGGTCCGAACCTAAGAGGACTGGGCCGTCTATTCCTAGAGTCATGACCAGGCTGTACCAACTCCTCCGCGGCCACAGCGGGGCTACCAGTATAGTTGGGACTCCCTCGTCTCTGATCTTCCTCAGGGCCCTTGCGAGAAGAGGAAGAGGGGGGGGAACGCGTAAGCGAGGCGAAAGGACCAATTGTGGCAGAAAGCGTCTACCCCTAACGCCTTGTCTCGTGGGTTCAGGGAGAAATATGTTGCGACCTTGCGATTCCCTGCCGAAGCAAAGAGGTCCACCTCTGGAGCACCCCACCTTGCCACCAGAGAGCAGAGCACCGCCTGATCCAGACTCCATTCCCCCGGATGAACATCCCGACGACTGAGGAAATCCGCCTGAAGATTTAGGGAGCCCTTCAGATGGACCGCAGAAAGGGATAGCAGAGATTGTTCCGCCCATTGAAAGATCCGGGAGGACACTGACTTCAGGGCGCCTGAGCGTGTACTGCCCTGATGGCGGAGATGTGCCACTGTAGTGACATTGTCTGAATATACCAGGACGTGAGAGTCCCGGACGAGGTCCTGAGCCGCAAGGAGGGCTTCCCTGACTGCCCTGAGCTCCCGGTAGTTGGAGGATTGGGAGCTGACGTAAGGACTCCAGACCCCCTGAAATGGGGAGTTTGCCACCATTGCACCCCATCCTCGCAGGCTGGCATCTGTGGTCCAGGTCCAGGAGCAGGGCCAGGAGCAGGGAGGGAGGCCAGTGAGGCCCGAATCTCCTGTTTCATCATGGACCGCAACTCGTCTATCAGGGACGGTTGTACGGCCCTAATAATCTGGTCCGTACATTGTTGGCAAAGCTTTTTGTCCCATACTGCAGGGAGCTTCTTTATACAGACAGGACATTTTTTAATTTTTTCAAATCTGTCAGGTCTATCCGGTTTATCGGACTTGTCAGCCTTCTCTGACTTCTCTGACTTTTCATTTCTGTCAGTTTTCTTAGTGGCCTTGTCCTCCTATAAAACACAGACCAGAGAGCCATAAGTCATCTGCCTGAGACCTATGTCTGAGGGACCATCCCCCTCCATACTTACAGTAGTAGGGGGCACACTGGGCTCTGCAGATGCAGCTGCAGCGGAAGACATGACAGGGAGCACGGTTGCTTACCATGATCTGACGTCTTCACGGCAGCCCTTATGCAAAAGGGCCTGCCCCCCCAGTGACGGCTAACGGTCCCCGCCTCCTGCAACTGGTCCCGGACAGGCCGTGTCAGCTCAACCGGAAGTTCGCTAGACCGGAAGTCCCGCCCCCGGGAGCACTTCTGGATCGCTCCGGCAGCGTGTATACAGGAAGCGGCCGGCGGCTCAGGGAGAACGCCGGCCGGGGAGCTCCACAGCCTGCATCACCCCAGAGGAGTTCCGGAAGGCTGGAGCAGCTGTCCCCCACAGCGTGAGGGAACAGCAAGGGAGGAGCGGTGAAGGCCCGACCGATGCTGTCCGGCTTAAGGTAACAGGGGAAGGAAAGAAAAAAAGAAAAAATATTATACTGTAGTTCGCCGGCCACCACAGCATAGGAGAAAATAAAAAACCTCTCCATGCCCCATGGGGACAGGAAAGACACTGGCTGTGGGAGGTGGGAGGGTCCTTTTAAACCTCTTGAACTTCCTGTCCCAATTAGGGCGTGGAGAGACAACCTCCTATGCTGTCGTGGAAGGGACTAGAGAAATATGTAGTGTGACCTCTGCCAGAGCCTGTCCTATGGAACAGCGGTGGCAACAGCTTCAGACGCTCAGCAAAATGCAACTTACGTCCCTTTAAATAAAATAAAAGGGTTCGCCCCAAATGACCTGAATCAGGCGGTGTGAGCTTCATGGAGTTATGTCACCACAAAAGGAGGGAAACACCGAGAAACAGGACTGGGGCCTAATAAATGGGGGGCATAATAGGATCAGGGGGCTTTTAAACACAAAATAAACTGTCAGCGAGATCTGAACAGTTTACTGTGGGTCTACATGTGAGGACTGTGGAAACTACCTCCAGCAATGTGAGACCGCAGCCCAATACAGATCCAACCGGCAATGTGTGACCGCAGCCCGATACAGATCCAACCGGCAATGTGTGACCGCAGCCCGATACAGATCCAACCAGCAGTGATTGATCACTAATGTCACTCCGAGCTTTATCATTATAGAGATGAACATTCAGCCCATACGTCTACAACAGTTTTATTAAAACAAGTATCAATAATTCTAACAAAGAGAAATATTTATAGTTTTATTTTTATAGAGAACATAGATTCCATGCTGCACATGGGAAGGGGTAACACAAAATACAGATATAAATTACAGTGAATAAACCAATCCTCACAGACGGGTGCAGAGGGGAGCCGTGCGTTTTAGGTGTAAAAATTGTATTTCTGCAGTTACCATAAAAATCCTCTTGTTGAATACATTGGAGGACACAAGAGGGTGACGTGGATTAGACCTCACTGTTCTCTCCGTCTCTAAGGTGGGACGACGGGGATCAATTACACCCAGTGCCGATAGCCACAAGCTGTATATGAAAAACAAAGGGAGAAGATTAATAACACACATAGTTCCCTGTGCGAGCCTCACACCCACCACCCACGTGCAACACGGCCCTCTGCAAGCCCCCGAAAGTGCTGCGTCACCCCCTACCTAGTGCGAGCCCCACTAAAATGTGCAGCCTCCCCCTGCGAGCCCCACACTACGCGCAGCCTCGCCCCGCTGCCCAGGGCGAGCCCCACACTACGCGCAGCCTCGCCCCGCTGCCCAGGGCGAGCCCTCACAACTCGCACCAACGCCCCGTGCGAGCCCCCCAAAGTGCAGCGTCACCCCCTGCGAGCTTAACCAAACATGCAGTATAGCCCCCTGCAAGCACTTTCAAACGTACAGTCACCCCCTGCCCAGTGTGAGCTCCCCCCCAAACGTGCAGTGTCACCACCTGCAAGCCCTCCCCCCCCAAACGTGCAGCGTCACCCCCTGCCAGCCACCCCCCCAAACGTGCAGTATAGCCCCCTGCCAGCCACCCCCCCAAACGTGCAGCGTCACCTTCTGCCAGCCCCCCCAAACGTGCAGCGTCACCCCCTGCCAGCCCCCCCCCCCAAAACATGCAGCGTCACCCCCTGCCAGCCCCCCCCAAAACGTGCAGCGTCACCCCCTGCCAGCCCCCCCAAAAACCGTGCAGCGTCACCCCCTGCCAGCCCCCCCCCCAAAAACCGTGCAGCGTCACCCCCTGCCAGCCCCCCCCCAAAAACCGTGCAGCGTCACCCCCTGCCAGCCCCCCCCCCAAAAAAACCGTGCAGCGTCACCCCCTGCCAGCCCCCCCCCCAAAAAAAACCGTGCAGCGTCACCCCCTGCCAGCCCCCCCCCCCCAAAAACCGTGCAGCGTCACCCCCTGCCAGCCACCCCCCCAAACGTGCAGCGTCACCCCCTGCCAGCCACCCCCCCAAACGTGCAGCGTCACCCCCTGCCAGCCACCCCTCCAAACGTGCAGCGTTACCCCCTGCCAGCCACCCCCCCAAACGTGCAGTCACCCCCTGCCAGCCAGCCCCCCCAAACGTGCAGCGTCACCCCCTGCCAGCCAGCCCCCCCAAACGTGCAGCGTCACCCCCTGCCAGCCCCCCCAAACGTGCAGCGTCACCCCCTGCCAGCCCCCCCAAACGTGCAGCGTCACCCCCTGCCAGCCCCCCCAAACGTGCAGCGTCACCCCCTGCCAGCCCCCCCAAACGTGCAGCGTCACCCCCTGCCAGCCCCCCCAAACGTGCAGCGTCACCCCCTGCCAGCCCCCCCCCAAACGTGCAGCGTCACCCCCTGCCAGCCCCCCCCAAACGTGCAGCGTCACCCCCTGCCAGCCCCCCCAAACGTGCAGCGTCACCCCCTGCCAGCCCCCCCAAACGTGCAGCGTCACCCCCTGCCAGGCCCCCCAAACGTGCAGCGTCACCCCCTGCCAGGCCCCCCAAACGTGCAGCGTCACCCCCTGCAAGGCCCCCCCCCAAACGTGCAGCGTCACCCCCTGCAAGGCCCCCCCCCAAACGTGCAGTATAGCCCCCTGCCAGCCACCCCCCCAAACGTGCAGCGTCACCTTCTGCCAGCCCCCCCAAACGTGCAGCGTCACCCCCTGCCAGCCCCCCCCCCCAAAACATGCAGCGTCACCCCCTGCCAGCCCCCCCCAAAACGTGCAGCGTCACCCCCTGCCAGCCCCCCCAAAAACCGTGCAGCGTCACCCCCCTGCCAGCCCCCCCCCCAAAAACCGTGCAGCGTCACCCCCTGCCAGCCCCCCCCCAAAAACCGTGCAGCGTCACCCCCTGCCAGCCCCCCCCCCAAAAAAACCGTGCAGCGTCACCCCCTGCCAGCCCCCCCCCCCAAAAAAACCGTGCAGCGTCACCCCCTGCCAGCCCCCCCCCCAAAAACCGTGCAGCGTCACCCCCTGCCAGCCACCCCCCCAAACGTGCAGCGTCACCCCCTGCCAGCCACCCCCCCAAACGTGCAGCGTCACCCCCTGCCAGCCACCCCCCCAAACGTGCAGCGTCACCCCCTGCCAGCCACCCCTCCAAACGTGCAGCGTTACCCCCTGCCAGCCACCCCCCCAAACGTGCAGTCACCCCCTGCCAGCCAGCCCCCCCAAACGTGCAGCGTCACCCCCTGCCAGCCAGCCCCCCCAAACGTGCAGCGTCACCCCCTGCCAGCCCCCCCAAACGTGCAGCGTCACCCCCTGCCAGCCCCCCCAAACGTGCAGCGTCACCCCCTGCCAGCCCCCCCAAACGTGCAGCGTCACCCCCTGCCAGCCCCCCCAAACGTGCAGCGTCACCCCCTGCCAGCCCCCCCCCAAACGTGCAGCGTCACCCCCTGCCAGCCCCCCCCAAACGTGCAGCGTCACCCCCTGCCAGCCCCCCCCAAACGTGCAGCGTCACCCCCTGCCAGCCCCCCCAAACGTGCAGCGTCACCCCCTGCCAGCCCCCCCAAACGTGCAGCGTCACCCCCTGCCAGGCCCCCCAAACGTGCAGCGTCACCCCCTGCCAGGCCCCCCAAACGTGCAGCGTCACCCCCTGCCAGGCCCCCCAAACGTGCAGCGTCACCCCCTGCAAGGCCCCCCCCCCAAACGTGCAGCGTCACCCCCTGCAAGGCCCCCCCCCAAACGTGCAGCGTCATCCCCTGCCAGCCCCCCCCTGTTACGAGGGGGACCCGGGGAAGCGTGCCAAGATGGGAAATGGACAGCTTCCGCCGGTCAAGGTCCACTGTGCGGTGTAAGGGACCGCCGCTATGGTGGGTGAAGAGTGAGCGGGTTGCTGCTAGCGATCGTCTGGAATGTCACAGACGATCTATGTACACCGATCTGCCCTAACCCGTGAGGGTTGTATGGCAGGGATCACACGGCTCGGTGTACCTGTTGCACAGGGAAGCACAGAGGTGCCCACGCACGTGTGCCAGTGGAAGTCACGAGAATATGGCACGAGGGTAGCACAGAGGTGCCCACGCACGTGTGCTTTCAATAACCAGGTGAGTCCGGTGGAGGCTTGAGGAGCTCACCTGGGACAGGAACACGGCCTGTTGAAGGGGATACTGCCGGAGCAGCAAGGCAGGAACACGGCCTGCAAACGAGGTGCTGCCTGAGCAGCAAGGGCCAAGCCCACAGAAGACAGTAATGCCTGAGCAGTGGTGTGGCAGCACACTGCCAGACATCCAAACATAGAAGGACGGTCACGCGCCACCATGATGGCAGGGGGAGCTTTTAAGGAGGTGTAGCTCCACCCAAGGGCGGGCGCGAGACGGGCGTGACCCAATCAGGGTTCGTGACGTCCTGGCCCAGCCAGTCAGGATTCAGCACATCACCAGCCTCGTCATGGGGCCGTGTGATATCAGTGAGCGAATCAGAAGACGTCACGTGGAGCACATGCTCATCTTCCTGCCTCTGGGTCATAAAGGCGGGATCCTCGGTTTCACAATGTGCAGAGACATGGGAAGTCTTGCTGCTTCCCTGAGCATCTATTCCTTGCACACTGCGCAACCTCCCAGAGCCTCTGTGATGCTGAGCAGGAGAGCTCGTGGCAGGCAAGGGATGGGAGACCGCTCCATTCCCTGCAAGGGGAGAACCACTAGGTGTCACCCTTCTGCTGTGTCTCTGAGGAGGCAACTCCAGCAGACTGCGCAGTCTCCCAGACCTTTGGCGCTGCTGAGCAGTAGGGCTCGTGGCAGACAAGGAATGGGGGACCACCTCATTCCTTGCAACAAGAGAGCCACGACATGTAACACCCCCCCCCCCAAACTTGCAGTATAGCCCCCTGCAAGCCCCCCCCAAAACGGGCAGCGTCACCCCCTGCCAGCCCCCCCCTGTTACGAGGGGGACCCGGGGAAGCGTGCCAAGATGGGAAATGGACAGCTTCCGCCGGTCAAGGTCCACTGTGCGGTGTAAGGGACCGCCGCTATGGTGGGTGAAGAGTGAGCGGGTTGCTGCTAGCGATCGTCTGGAATGTCACAGACGATCTATGTACACCGATCTGCCCTAACCCGTGAGGGTTGTATGGCAGGGATCACACGGCTCGGTGTACCTGTTGCACAGGGAAGCACAGAGGTGCCCACGCACGTGTGCCAGTGGAAGTCACGAGAATATGGCACGAGGGTAGCACAGAGGTGCCCACGCACGTGTGCTTTCAATAACCAGGTGAGTCCGGTGGAGGCTTGAGGAGCTCACCTGGGACAGGAACACGGCCTGTTGAAGGGGATACTGCCGGAGCAGCAAGGCAGGAACACGGCCTGCAAACGAGGTGCTGCCTGAGCAGCAAGGGCCAAGCCCACAGAAGACAGTAATGCCTGAGCAGTGGTGTGGCAGCACACTGCCAGACATCCAAACATAGAAGGACGGTCACGCGCCACCATGATGGCAGGGGGAGCTTTTAAGGAGGTGTAGCTCCACCCAAGGGCGGGCGCGAGACGGGCGTGACCCAATCAGGGTTCGTGACGTCCTGGCCCAGCCAGTCAGGATTCAGCACATCACCAGCCTCGTCATGGGGCCGTGTGATATCAGTGAGCGAATCAGAAGACGTCACGTGGAGCACATGCTCATCTTCCTGCCTCTGGGTCATAAAGGCGGGATCCTCGGTTTCACAATGTGCAGAGACATGGGAAGTCTTGCTGCTTCCCTGAGCATCTATTCCTTGCACACTGCGCAACCTCCCAGAGCCTCTGTGATGCTGAGCAGGAGAGCTCGTGGCAGGCAAGGGATGGGAGACCGCTCCATTCCCTGCAAGGGGAGAACCACTAGGTGTCACCCTTCTGCTGTGTCTCTGAGGAGGCAACTCCAGCAGACTGCGCAGTCTCCCAGACCTTTGGCGCTGCTGAGCAGTAGGGCTCGTGGCAGACAAGGAATGGGGGACCACCTCATTCCTTGCAACAAGAGAGCCACGACATGTAACACCCCCCCCCCCAAACTTGCAGTATAGCCCCCTGCAAGCCCCCCCCAAAACGGGCAGCGTCACCCCCTGCCAGCCCCCCCAAACGTGCAGTGTCAACCCCTGCCAGCCCCCCCCCCCAAAAAAACGTGCAGCGTCACCCCCTGCCAGCCCCCCAAACGTGCAGCGTCAGCCCCCCCCCAAAAAACGTGCAGCGTCACCCCCTGCCAGCCCCACCCAAACGTGCAGCGTCACCCCCTGCCAGCCCCCCCCCAGCGTGCGTTGTCACCCCCTGCAAGCCCCCCCCAACGTGCAGTGTCACCCCTGCCAGCCCCCCCCCAACGTGCAGTGTCACCCCCTGCCAGCCCCCCCCCAATGTGCAGTGTCACCCCCTGCCAGCCCCCCCCCAATGTGCAGTGTCACCCCCTGCCAGCCCCCCCCAAATGTGCAGAGTCACCCCCTGCTAACCCCCCCCCAAAACGTGCAGCGATCACCCCGTGCTAGCCCCCCCCCAAACGTGCAGCGTCACCCCCTACCAGCCCCCCCCAAACGTGCAGTATAGCCCCCTGCAAGCCCCCCCAAACATGCAGCGTCACCCCCTGCCAGACCCCAAACGTGCAGTATAGCCCCCTGCCAATTCCAGCCCCCACCAAACGTGCAGAGTCGCTCCCTGGCAAGTGCAAGCCCCCCAAAACATTCCACGTTGCCTCCTGCAAGCCTCACCCCAAACATACAGCGTCGCCTCCTGCCTAGAGTAACCCCCACACATTATGGAACCCTCCACAGCATCATCCCCTGTACCCTGTAGCCCCCCATATCCCCCTTCCTTATGGAAGCCTCCAAAGCATCGCCCCCTGCCCTGTGTAGCCCCCCAATATGCAGCATCGCCCCCTGCCCTGTGTAGCCCCCCATATCCCCCTTCCTTATGGAAGCCTCCACAGCCCTGTGCTGCAGCTTCAGCCCCTTCCCTGTGATATATACACGAGCTGCAGCCCCCAGTAGTGACAGGAGACACTTTTATTTCTTACCCCAAAATCCAGTGTGACCTCAGCTCTATAACTAATGAGGAAAAGCTGAATCTTCCCCACCTCAGGGTCAGGATCCGTCCGCTCTGCACAGGAGCCCGAGCACTGCTGCTTCCGGTCACAGATCTGCCGGGTAGATGCTAGAGAATACAGGCTGCTTGCAGATTATGACGTCACTTCCGGGGCGTATTCATTTACTGTTAGGGGGCGTGTCCTTTATTCAGCGCGGCCTGTAGCTCTAGGCTCAACCGATCTGGATTTTGGGGTAAGAAATAAAAGTGTCTCCTGTCACTACTGGGGGCTGCAGCTCGTGTATATATCACAGGGAAGGGGCTGAAGCTGCAGCACAGGGCTGTGGAGGCTTCCATAAGGAAGGGGGATATGGGGGGCTACACAGGGCAGGGGGCGATGCTGTATATTGGGGGGCTACACAGGGCAGGGGGCGATGCTGTATATTGGGGGGCTACACAGGGCAGGGGGCGATGCTGTATATTGGGGGGCTACACAGGGCAGGGGGCGATGCTGTATATTGGGGGGCTACACAGGGCAGGGGGCGATGCTGTATATTGGGGGGCTACACAGGGCAGGGGGCGATGCTGTATATTGGGGGGCTACACAGGGCAGGGGGCGATGCTGTATATTGGGGGGCTACACAGGGCAGGGGGCGATGCTGTATATTGGGGGGCTACACAGGGCAGGGGGCGATGCTGTATATTGGGGGCTACACAGGGCAGGGGGCGATGCTGTGGAGGCTTTCATAAGGAATGTGAGAATAAAGGCCCTGTCACACACAGGTAGATCTGTGGTAGATCTGTGGTTGCAGTGAAATTGTGGACAATCAGTGGCAGGTTTGTGGCTGTGCACAAATGGAACAATATGTCCATGATTTCACTGCAACCACCGATCTGCCAAAGATTTATCTCTGTGTGTGACGGGGCCTTAACACTAGGCAGGAGGCGACGCTGCACGTTTGGGGGGCTTACACTGGGCAGGGGGCTATACTGCACATTTGGGGGGGGCTCGCAGGGGGCGACGCACGTTTGGGGGGCTCACTGAGCATGGGGCTACGCTGCTTGTTTGAGGGGCTCGTAGGGGGGTGACTGCATGTTTGGGGGAGCTTGCACTGGACGGGGCGACACTGCACGTTTGGGGGACTCGCAAGGGGGTGGTGCTGCATGTTTGGGGGCTTGCAGGGGGTGACGCTGCAGTTTAGGGGGGGCTCACTCTGGCCAGGGGGTGACGCTGCACATTTGGGGGGTTTGGACTGGGCAGGGGGCAACGCTACATGTTTGGGGGACTCGCAAGGGGGTGGCGCTGCACGTTTAGGGGACTCGCAAGGGGGCAACGCTGCACGTTTGGGTGGATCGCAGGTGGCGACGCTGCACTTTCGGGGTGCTCGCAGGGGCGACGCTGCACGTTTGAGAGGATCACACTGGGCAGAGGGCGATGCATGTTTTGGGGGGGCTCGCACTAGGCAGGGGGCGACTGCATGTTTGGGGGGGCTCACACTGGGCAGGGGGCGACTGCATGTTTGGGGGGGCTCGCACTGGGCAGGGGGCGACTCTGCACGTTTGGAGGGGCTCGCACTGGGCAGGGAGCGACGCTGCACGTTTTGGGGGGCTCGCACTGGACAGGGGGCGATGCTGCATGTTTGGGTGCGACGCTGCACTTTGGGGGAGCTTGCAGGGTGTGCTGAGCAGTTCGCCATGTTGCACGCTGGGGGGCTTACACTGGGCGATGCTGCATGTTGTAGGGGGCTTACACTGGGCGATACTGAACATTGAGGGGCGTACACTGGCTGATGCTGCATGATGGGACCACATCGGGGGTGGGGAGTGTAGGAAGGATGGATGGGGGCACATCGGGGTGGGGGCTATAGAAGTCCATGGCTCATAGGGAACCTGTCACCAGTTTTTTGGCGTATAAGCTGCGGCCACCACCGGGCTCTTATATACAGGATTCTACCATGCTGTATATAAGAGCCCAGGCCGCTGTGAGAACATAAAAAACACTTTATAATACATACCTAACTGTCGTGCTGTTGGCAATATGGGTGTCTCCGTTCTCCGGTGCCGCCTCTATCAGTCATCTTCGTCCTCTTTCTGAAGCCTGTGTGCTTGACGCGTCCACGTCATACACACTCGCCGATCCTGCGCAGGCGCACTACAATACTTTGATCTGCCCTGCTCAGGACCTGAATGCCGGCGAGTGTGGATGACGTCGGACGCGTCATGCACCGCGGCTAGAGAAGGAGGAGGACGAAGATGGCCGAAAGAGGCGGTACCGGAGAACGGAAACACCCATATGGCCCACCGCACGACCGTTAGGTAAGTATTATAAAGTGTTTTTTATGTTCTCACAGCGGTCTGGGCTCTTATATACAGCATGGTAGAATCCTGTATATAAGAGCCCGGTGGTGGTGGCCGCAGCTTATACGCCAAAACAGTGGTGACAGGTTCCCTTTATCATATTTCCTCCAGCAGGATATATATTTTCTCTTCCTCCTTTATGGACCTGAAATCCCGGGAAGATATCATAGTCTCCTGAAGTGAGTGTCCCTCACTGCTGAGTGTCCCTCACTGCTGAGTGTCCCTCGCTGCTGAGTGTCCCTCGCTGCTGAGTGTCCCTCGCTGCTGAGTGTCCCTCGCTGCTGATCGTCCCTCGCTGCTGAGTGTCCCTCGCTGCTGAGTGTCCCTCGCTGCTGAGTGTCCCTCACTGCTGAGTGTCCCTCACTGCTGAGTGTTTGGTGCAGTGTAGCAGGAGGTGGGTTTCATCCTTCCTTGGCCTCCAGGTCAGTGTTGGCACAGTCTGTCCTCCCTGGGCTTGTAGCTCTGCTTGTGTGGGAATTGATGGCTAGACTGTGGGCACTGAGTCTATATTGGCTCATAGTCCTGCGGTCTCTGGGGTCTGGGGCTTTCTCCAGATATGGGGTCAGTCTGTAGTCTCTGGTACGTGGTCAGTTTCTGTGAGGTGTAGACATCGGTCCTCCAGTCACTGACACCTCTCCTGGCCCTCGTCTACCATCTTCCTGATTCTGGCTTTTGTCAGGCTGCTGTGATTGGTCATTTTGTCCTGTTGGGTTTGGGAGAGCTGTGCCAGGGGTCCTGGTTCATCTGGACCACCTATATGTATCAGGGCTTTATGGTGATGTGAGAGTGGATTGTTATTCTGTAGGTGAGACTGACATGACAGTGCCCTCTTCAGAGCTGCTAGGTGTAGAGGGAATCTGCCCAGCTCGGCCTGACAGGCGCTGTTGGAGGTGCTTTGATGGACGTGGAGAAGGCGCCTACAAAATTCCAGGTTGAATATTTATGTTGGGCTGGAATCCCACCTTGATCAATCTGGGTAAGCCCGGTTTCACACATCCTTCTTTTTGCCGGTTTTGCGGATGCGGCGAACTCCCGTACAGTGTATACAGTATAATGACAGCGCTGTAACGTCCGGGTCACATGCGCCGGTCACATGACAGCATGTGACCGGCGCTTGTCGCACTGCCACTGTACTGTATACACTGTACTGGCGTGCGCCGCATCCGCCAAACCAGCGAAAAGCCGGATGTGTGAAATTGGGCCAAGTGTGAGGGCCCCAGACTTCACTGCCATACAGGAGGATTTCGGTGATGATGGAATTGAAGATTTTTAGCCAGACCCTCACTGGTGGCTTCAGATGATAGTTTCCTTCGGATGGCATAGCAATCTCTATTGCTTGTTTGAAGCTCCCTGACTGGTGAATTTCCAGGCCCAGGTAGGTGTATGTGTCCGCTCCTGTATGAATGCAGTTTTAAGACAAATGAAGGTGCTGGTCCGATCTTCATTTTTCTCTTCTGGAACTCTCTGATGTTGGCCTCTTTTTAGGTTGATTGGTAGCGTCCATGTAGAGCTGAATTTCTCCAAGATTTGTAGGTGGTCTTGGAGGCCTTTCTCAGTTGGTGTCAGCAGCAGGAGGTCATCTGCATAGAGAAAATGTCACCTGGGCGTCATGGAGTGTGAGACCTGAAGCTGTGGAACATTCCAGAGCAGTGTACGCTCATTGATAGAGATATTAAAGAGCGTTAAGGTGGCTTTACAGGCTACGACATCGCTAAAGTTATCTTGTTGGGGTCACGGAATTTGTGACACACATATGGCCGCTTTAGCAATGTCGTTGCGTGTGACACCTATGAGCAATTTTGAATCGTCGCAAAAACGTTCAAAATCGATCATCGGTAACATTACCCCCTATTCCCAATTATCGTTGCTGCTGCAGTAACGATGTTGTTCGTTGTTCCTGCGGCAGCACACATCGCTACTTGTGACACCTCAGGAACGAGGAACATCTCCTTACCCACGTCCCGCCAGCAATGAGGAAGGAAGGAGCTGGGCGGGATGTTCGTCCTGCTCATCTCCGCCCCTCTGTTTTGATTGGGCGGCCGCTTAGTGACGTTGCTGTGACGCCGCACGAATCGCCCCTTAGAAAGGAGGCGGTTCGCTGGTCACAGCGACGTCGCTAGGCAGGTAAGTAGTGTGACTGTTCCTAGAGATGTTGTGTGCCACGGGCAGCGATTTGCCCGTGTCGCACAACCGGTGGGGGTGGGTACGCACGCTACCGATATCGGTAACGATATCACAGCGTGTAAAGCGGGCCTTTGTGACGCTCTTCCGTCATTCGTAACGACATCTCCTCATGTGACAGCTCCTTGCGAGTCCAACCGATGCCTAATCGTTTGAAATTCGGCCATCGTGTACTCATCGTTTAATTCCATAAAATCGGTCAGTTTATTCTTAATGAACGACACATTGCAAAGTGTGACACCGTGTAATCGGCCATCCTCGTAGTTGTTTGTGACGTCAGTAAACGTTCAGGGCGTATTTGTGGTTTTAAATAATCACGCCTAATCTAATCGGATTGGTTGTAGCAGATGCGTTTTGATTGGTTATTACTGTTATAAAATACGGAGCTGTAGTCATGATGTCAACATTCAGCCTTGGCGTCATGCACAGTGTTTTATAGTGCATTACTCCTAATTTTTCTTACGTTTGTTTGTTCGCTGCCAATCGCCCCATTTTGTGACTCCTGAATGGAAAGCATACTTGTTGATGACCTTGGAATCTCATGATCTCTTGTGAAGTCAAGTAGATCAAAATACCACAGCCGTGGGACATAAAGATCGGCAGTCGCAGCCCCTGAACATCGTGACTCCTCGACTTTATTGAGTTCCTTTTTATATACAGTGCGTATTCCTTGTATTTTTTTCTTGATCAGATTTACATCCACAGGCTCATTAGGAAAATGTTTTTATAGATAGTAATCAGATCCGCATAAGCTGCTTGTTTGATGCGTTTGTTACTATATTCAGGCGATTTAATTTTCAAAAGACAGGTTAATGTGCGATATTTTTCAATGAAATCACGCAAAAATAATTCGTTTTGATGAGCCGTCATCTGGGAATGAATATATGAGAACATTTTATTTGACACTGTTATAATAAACATGTAATCTTTTTTCTTTTTAAAAGAACAAAAAAGAAAAAAAAAAAAAAAACATTGTGAACGGCTAAATGACACAATAAATAAACCATACAAAACCAAATTTAACCCACCTTTGGAAGATAGATACTCTGAATTCGTCATAAACCAGACCACAAACAACAAACAAGATTGATGCTAAGGACACACGAGGCAACAAAGACAGACGCAGAAGAGAAACTATATATATGGTATGTAACCAATCAACCACATTAGCAGAACTGGATTGAGCAGGTCAGAAGAATTCAGGGCGTGCAACAATCCAGACAACGTCACGGAGGGCTGTATAGCGCCTAATTACGCCCATACAAAAGACAGATTGACCAAAGGAAAACATGTGTGAAGCCTTTTGGACGTCTGCCATGGCCAATCAATATATCGATGAGCGCTTTGTGGTCGTTTGACAACACTCAACGTGTGACACATGGACAACTACCTATCAGCGATACAAACCAAAAAAAAAAAAGACTTTGCCAAATAAATCGCACGATGGATTGACTCGTGTAAAGCAGCCTTTATACTTAGGCTGCAGCCCTGTCTGACTCCTCGGCTCTGCTGGAAATAAGCCATTCTTCTACCATTCACACTCACACTGCAGGGGTTCTCGGTTTAGGAGCTTTTGATGACATCGTAGGACTTTCCTACTATTCCGCTCTCCAGAAATTTCAAGAACAAGCCCGGGTGCCACACGGAGTAAAAAGCCTTTTTAACCCCTTCACGACCATGGACGGATATATCCGTCATGGAGCGTGTCCCGTTAAGCCCCGCCCCCTGCCTCGGGCAGGCGGCGGCGGTCGGCACACATATCAGCTGTTTTCAACAGCTGACATGTGTGCCTGCTAGCCGCTGGTGGAATCGCTTCCACCCGCGGCCATTAACCCCTTAAATCTTGCTTCCAAAGTCTGGCAGCAAGATCTAAATGCGCGCGGCCATGTTTTATACTTACCGCCGCCCCCACCGGAAGTCACGTGCGTGATCACGTGACTATCGGTGGTTGCCATCGTAGCACAGGGTCATGTGATGACGCCTGCAGCTATGATGTTTCACTTTCGTTTTCCCTCGGCACGGATCAGAGGGAAAAAGAAAGTGACTGTATCTGCTGTTTACAGCTGTATAGCTGTGATCAGCAGATAATAGCGATTGGATTGCTGATCGCTATAGCCCCCTAGGGGGACTAGTAAAATAAAAAAAAAAAGTTTTAAAAAATAAAAAAAACACAAAACTAAAAGTTCAAATCACCCCCCTTTCCCCCCATTGAAAATTAAAGGGTTAAAAAATAAATAAATATACACATATTTGGTATTGCCGCGTTCAGAAATGCCCGATTTATCAAAATATAAAATCAATTAATCTGATTGGTAAACGGCGTAGTGGCAAAAAAAATTCCAAACGCCAAAATTGCGAAAATGCAATAACAGGCGATCAAAACGTAGCATCTGCGCAAAAATGGTACCATTAGAAACGTCAGCTCGAGACGCAAAAAATAAGCCATCACTGAGCCATAGATCCCAAAAAATAAGAACGCTATGTGTTTCGGAAAATGGCGCAAAATGTGCACCACTTTTATTGGACAAACTTGTGAATTTTTTTAACCCCTTAGATACAAGTAAACTTATACATGGTGTCTACAAACTCGCACCGACCTCAGGCATCACACCCACACATCAGTTTTACCATATAGTGAACACCGTGAATAAAATATCCCAAAAACTATTGTGCCATCACACTTTTTTTGCAATTTTTCCGCATTTGGAATTTTTTTGCTGTTTTCCAGTACACCATATGGTAAAACTTATGGTTTCATTTAAAAGTACAACTTGTCCCGCAAAAAACAAGCCCTCATATGGTAAGATTGACGGAAAAATAAAAATATTACGGCTCTCGGAAGAAGGGGAGCAAAAAACAAAAACGCAAAAACGGAAAGTGCCCCGGGGCTGAAGGGGTTAAAGTCCACAAAACAGGTGTATAACTTCACGTACTTTGTTTTGTGGATGTGGTTCTGAATGAGACTGTGCAGGGTGTAGATGTGATCCGTGGTGCGGTGGTTTGGCACGAAGCCTGGTTGGCTCTTGCTTAGGACATTGTGCTCGGTGAGGAAACTGAGGATCCTCTTGTTCAGGAGGCTGGTGAACAGTTTTCCCAGGTTCCTGCTGACACGTCTTCCTCTGTAGTTGGCAGGGTCATACCTGTCCGCACTCTTGTGGATGGGTGTGATAGACGCTTGCTTCCAGGTACGAGGGAAGAAACCGGCACTGAGCACAATATTGAACAGTTTAACCAATTCAGCTTGTATTTCCGGTGGGCTTTATTTCAGCATCTCTGGGGGGTTTCCATCCGGACCACTGTTTTTTTTTTTTACACCTTATGGAAGAGATTCTTTCTGCAACTTCCTGTAATGTAATTGGTGTATCCAGAGGGTTTTAGGAAATGTTTTACTTTCTCCTCCATCGCCTTTAGTTTTTAAAACTTTGAATTTTTATTGAGATTTTCAATTTACCTTTTTCATACATAAAATAAAACATAAAATTCACAATTCTTATCGAACCTAGACAAACAATGACAGGACAGGTGAGGAGGGTTAGGAGGGGAGAGGAGAAATAGGAGGGAAGAGGGAAGGGTTTCAAGAGTCCATGCTCCTTCCATAGGACCCATAGGCCTCAGTCTCACAGATCCTCCTGTCCCGCAAAGTAGTCCCATGGTGCCCACACGGCCTGGAAACGGTCAACTGTGTCATGCAATAGTGCCGTGAGATGTTCCATGCGTCTAACGTCCAGTAATCTATACTTGAGGCTCTGGAGTGAGGGTGTCCCTGGCTGCCTCCAATTCTTTGCAATTAAGCATCTGGCCGCCGTAAGGATGTGGGACAAAAGCTTAGAGGCCGTTTTTCCCAATCCCCCATTCCCAAGACCCAGAACATAGATCAGGGGATCAAGATCAACCTCTATATATAGTACTTTATGGATCAACCCTCTAACCCGCTCCCAGAAGGGGACTATCCCTGGACAGGACCAGAATATGTGCAGAATGGTGCCCCTGCCTCCCCCGCATCTCCAGCAACAAGCCGGTATGGAGGGGTCTATGCCATGAAGGAAATCTGGAGTGTGGTACCAAAATAGCTAAATTTTATTGATATTTTCCTTATATAGTGTGCATATTGACGTCTTGGTGGTGTTTCCCCAGATTGCTGCCCATTCCTGAGGAAGTATCCGCCTTCCCAATAGAGACTCCCATTTCCGCATGTATGGAAAAGACCCCTCGGGCCCCTCCCGTGACTCAGAAAGCAAAATGTAAATTTCCGAAATCAGCCCCTTAGTATCAGTGCCCCTTCTGCAAATTTTCTCAAAATCTGTGGGAATCGAGGCCCCTTCCCTGCCAAACAAGGAGCCAGCCAAGTCTCTGATCTGCATATATTGGAAAAACTCTCGATTAGACAGAGAGAATTTATCTCTAAGGTACTCAAAGGAATGGATCTACATTGTACTTCCATCTATAATGTCTGCAAATCTGAATAGACCTGCCTTGAGCCAGGGGTGCACCATGTCCGACTCCAGACTGCTTGGGAGCAAGGGTTGGTATATGAAGGACACCAGAGGGGAGCAGGGGGATGCCAAAGGAAATCTTCTAATGCAAAATGCCCAGAGGTCCCTAGTGAACTGCATCGGTCCAAGAAGAGGGGGGCGAATCACACCGGGCCGGGGGCCACAGGAGCGCGTTTGGATGTATAGGCGCCAGCCAAAGTTTTTCAATCTCAGTCCACCTGTTGTATGCCCAAAGGGACACCCAACAGGGGATCCTCCTAAGATGGACCGCCCAATAGTATTTTAGGATGTCCGGGACAGAAAGCCCCCCCTGTTTCTCCGAGCCATCAACACCTCCCTGGCCACCCTATGAGATTTATTTGGTGTAACAAACGTAAGGATAGCCGCCTGAAGGGACTTCAGCTCCTTTATTGGTACCTTAACTGGGAGGGTTTCAAAGAAATATAATAATTTTGGGAGCAAGCTCATTTTAACCGCCGCAATGCGCCCCATCCACGAAAGAGGGAGGGGCAACCACTTGCTCAAAAGAGTTCTCAGCTCTCGGAAAAGGGGGGGGGAAGTTAAGGTTATAGAGGGAATCATAAGTAGATGTGAGGTTAACCCCCAGTAACTTGACCGCATCCAACGAAACTTAAAATTCAAACGCAGGTAATCCAGGGCCACCGGGTCGAGATTCAAGGGCATTGCCTCCGTTTTGCTAGAGTTGATCTTATACCCCGAAAGGCTCCCGTACCTACCCAAGGTGCACATTAAAATTGGAAGGGACACATGGATGTTAGTAAGTGTAATGAGCACATCGTCGGCAAAAAGCGAGATTTTAAACTGTTTATTCCTGACCAGGACCCCCGAGATGTCTGGGTTGCTCCTGACCGAGGCCGCGAGGGGCTCTATGCATAGCGCAAAAAGGAGGGGGGACAGGGGGCACCCCTGCCTGGTGCCATTGGAGATGAGAAAAGGCTTAGAGATGTGGAGGGGGAGTTTGATAGAGGCCGTAGGAGCGCTATACAGGGACTTCAAGGCCCGCATAAAGCCACCCGAGATCCCAAAGACCTCCATTGTCTTGAAGAGAAAAGGCCACGCAAGGCGGTCAAAAGCCTTCTCTGCATCTAGACTCAACACCAACGCCTGTTGCTTCGTCCGATTTGCCACATCCACCAGGTCTATGACCTTCCTGGTGTTGTCCCCCCCCCGACGGCAAGGGACAAAACCCACATGGTCTTTATACACTAGTTGGGGCAACCATCGATTAAGCCTGGCCGCCAAGAGCTTGGTGAACATCTTCAAATCGGAGTTCAAAAGGGCTATTGGTCTATAATTAGCACAGTCCAATGGGTCCCTGGGTGGCTTGGGCAGGAGGATTAAATGGGAGTGTAGCATGGATGGAGGGATAGGGTCACCCTGAAGGAAAGAGTTAAACAAGGCGGCCATGTGTGGGAGGAGCTCCGCCGCAAACACCTTGTAATAAAAATAAGTAAAGCCGTCCGGGCCCGGTGACTTCCCGCCAGGCAGGGCTTCCAGAACTTGCTCCAGTTCCTCTGTAGTAATCTCTTCATTCAAAGCCGCGGCTGCTCCGCAAGGCAGTGAAGGGAGCTCAAGGGCCGAAAAATAGTCCCCAAGTGCCCCAGCCCCGCGCGAAGCCATGCCCGGGGGAACCGGAAGGTTATAAAGCTTGTTGTAGTAATTGAAAAAAATGTCAGCTATTGAAGCGGGGTGATAGTGGATAGTGCCCTTTTCGTCGCGCAGAGCCTGAGGGCTTGAGGATGTAGCGCGCTCCTTAAGCTGCCTGGCGAGTAAGGTATGAGCCTTATTACTCCTTTCATAGTATCTTTGTTTGGAAAAGGTTAGCAATTTTTCTGCTCTGCCAATTGCCAAGTCTCTCAACTTTTCCCTAAGGCTGATGACTCTCCTAAGAATAGTCAGTGATGGGGCAGCCGCCAGTCTCCCCTCCTGTAGCTTAAGATGGGCCGTTATAGAGTCCCGCTGGCTTGTGGCATTCTTTTTAGCCCTGGCGCCCTCTCTAATGCATAGTCCCCTCATCACTGCCTTGTGAGCTTCCCAGAGTGTTGCCGGCGACGTGACCGTGCCCGTGTTCAACTGAAAGAATTCGACCAGTTGCTAATTTAAAAAGGCCCTAGTGTCGGGATTTTTGATCAGAGATTCATTAAGGCGCCAATGTTGAGGCCTAGGTCGAGGACCATCTTTCTTGAAGTCCATTATGAGTGGGGAATGGTCTGACCACGTAATGGATCCCATTTCCACCCTCTCAAGACGCCCCAGCAGCTGTGAGTCAATGAAAAAATAGTCTATTCTGGTGTGCGTCTGATGCGGATGCGAGTAGAAGGAAAAGGCCTTCTCTCCCGGGTGGTCCACCCTCCAAGCGTCGTATAAAGCCCCTGATCTAATGAGCCTACGAAAGTCCCGGGACAAATTTTTCAAAGCACCCGATGGAGGGTGTCCACCCACAGAGAGTCTGTCGGCCACCTCCGAAAAAGGGATGTTAAAGTCTCCCCCCAACACCGTAGAGGCCGGTGCCAGTCCCCTATCAGATCGAGTATTTTCTTAAGAAAGCGTATCTGCCCTTCATTAGGTGCATAAATGTTGGCCAGTATGTGCGGGGATCCCCCCAGTTGGCCCTCCAGAACCACATATCTACCCTCTGGATCGCAGTGAGAACCCGTAATTTGTAGAGGACAACTGGAGGATATTAAAATAGCAACTCCCCCCCTCTTGGAGCCCGAGTAAGCCGAGTAATGGATGGGAAAGCGGTGGGACGCAAATTTGAAAGTGTTTGATTCCACAAAATGTGTTTCTTGGATAAAGGCTATGTCTGCACCTGATGTTTTCAGTTCCTGTAGCAGCAATTTCCTCTTACGGGGTGAATTCAGACCTTTTACGTTAAGAGAGATAATGCGGGTCATATCTAAAACTTAGAAGTAAGAAAAAGCTAATGGCACACCTATACCGTCGGGGGCATGACTTCCCCTGTGAAGCCGGCCAGAGGAGACGGTCCATACGACAAAGGGCCGCAGCTCCCAGGGACTCTAGAAGGGGTGGTACCTGAAAGGACACATAAGGAAAAAACATCGGGGAGGGGGGAAGACAAGGACAAACATAGAAATGAACATGAATTAAGAACATTAACCAAAATGCATAAACCTTACGCATAGATTCCCGGGGGGTCAACCCGGAAGGAAGAGACCTAGAGGGAGGTTCCCCAACTCGTCTGGGCTAGGAGAGCCACCCACCTCACTCCCCAGTAGCCCTCCCACGGGGGTCAGTCCAGTGGGCACGGGCCCGTGCCAAAAGGAAACAAGGAAAAAAAAAACCAAAAAACCTCAACCACTAACTCCAAGTAAGGGGACCGGGCTCCCGCCAACCCCCCTACCCCCCACGGCATCATTGTGGCTACAGCCCCCCCCCTATGCAGCTTAACAGACCCAGAGGGCCGCAGATGACACAATGGATAGTCAGAGGCTTGCTGTAGAGAGAGTCACAGTATCACAAAGCATGCTCAGCCACTGGAACTCAGAGGGTATAAGAAATAGGCACCAACCAGGTTAAGAAGTGTCCTCAACGGTGAGCCGGGGAGGGGAGAGACCCGCGGCCCCTACCTCCTCTCCCCCCCAAAGCCCCACGCCCTCCACCCCTCACCTTGGACCACACGGGAGGGGGCGGCCCTTCCAACCTTTGCAAGTCCCAATCTGGGATACAGACCGCTGGAATGGCCAGTGCTTCACAGAACAGAGTGGTATCTGCTGGAGTGCGAAGGGTCGCCGATTTACACCCTCTGCGCGCTGTTAGTGCAAACGGGTAACCCCAGCGGTATGGAACCTGGTGCTCCTTCAGGCTCGTGAGGAGGGGTTTGAGGTGCCGCCTTTTCTGGAGTGTGATGCGAGAAAGATCCGGGAAAAGCTGGATTTCCTTGCCATTGAACACAGGTGCCGTGCGCCTCATTGTAGCCTTAGCCATGATCAATTCTTTGGTGGAGAAGTCGTGAATGCAACAAATGATGTCCCGGGGTTGGGTGGATAAATTCTTCGGCTGTAAAGCCCTGTGTGCCCTGTCCAGCTTGATGATGTTAGAAGGGGGAGCGTCCACCACTTCATTAACCCCTTAACGACCCATGACGTACTAGATACGTCATGGATCGTGTGCCGGTAAGCCCCGCCCCCTGCCGCCGGCGGGCGGCGGCGATCGGCGCACATATCAGCTGTTATCAACAGCTGATATGTGTGCCTGCTAGCCGCGGGTGGAATCGCTTCCACCCGCGGCCATTAACCCCTTACATTTCGCTGCCAAAGTCTTGGCAGCGATATGTACATGGGCGCCGCCATGACAGTGACTTACCCCGCCCCCACCGGAAGTCACGTGACATGATCACGTGACTTTCGGCGGTTGCCATGGTAGCACAGGGTCATGTGATGACGCCTGTAGCTAACATGAGTCACTTCCTCTCAATGCCGGAATACAGCCGGCATTGAAAGTGAAGCAGCAAATCTGCAGTTCTCAGCTCTGTAGCTGAGATCTGCAGATAGTGCAGAGCGATCGGATTGCTGATCGCAATAGCCCCCTAGGGGGACTAGTAAAATAAAAAAAAAAGTAAAAAAAAAAGTTTTAAAAAATTAAAAAAAAATAAAAAAACCTAAAAGTTTAAATCACCCCCCTTTCACCCCATTGAAAATTAAAGGGTTAAAAAAATAAAAAATACACACATATTTGGTATCGCCGCGTTCAGAAATGCCCGATCTATCAAAATATAAAATCAATGAATCTGATCAGTAAACGGCGTAGCGGCAAAAAAATTCCAAACGCCAAAATTACGTTTTTTGGTCGCCGCAAATTTTGCGCAAAATGCAATAACAGGCGATCAAAACGTAGCATCTGCGCAAAAATGGTACCGTTAAGAACGTCAGGTCGAGACGCAAAAAATAAGCCATCACTGAGCCTCAGATCCTGAAAAATGAGAACGCTACGGGTTTTGGAAAATGGCGCAAAACGTGCGCCACGTTTTTTGGCAAGCTTGTGAATTTTTTTTAACCCCTTAGATACAAGTAAACCTATACATGTTTGGTGTCTACGAACTCGCACCGACCTGAGGCATCATACTCACACATCAGTTTTACCATATAGTGAACACGGTGAATAAAATATCCCAAAAACTATTGTATTGTACAATCCCACTTTTTTTGCAATTTTTCCGCACTTGGAATTTTTTTGCCGTTTTCCAGTACACTATATGGTAAAACTTATGGTTTCATTTAAAAGTACAATTCGTCCCGCAAAAAACAAGCCCTCATATGGCAAGATTGATGGAAAAATAAAAAAGTTACGCCTCTCGGAAGAAGGGGAGCAAAAAACAAAAACGCAAAAACGGAAAGTGCCCGGGGGCTGAAGGGGTTAAAGATGGATTGTAGTATGGAGTTTGTGTCCTCGGGCCCATCTGACTCTGGGACCCCCCTCACACGGACATTGCAACGGCATCCTCTGTTGTCGAGATCCTCTATGTGAGACTGCATATCCTCCATAATTTTTTGTTGCGATGTTGCCAGTTTGTGTAATTCTGATACATGGGATCTGGTGATGTCATGCTCTTCCTCCAGGGATTCAATTCTGCCAGACAATTGCTGCAAATCTCTCCTCACTTCAGCTATTTCTGACCTGCAAGTTGCTTTAACCTCATGTATGAGGCATTGAAAGTCCTCTTTAGAAGGAAGTTTACTTATGAAATCATGCATGTCCTTATAGGAGGTGTCTGGCCCTTTAAGGTGAGCACCTGCAGTAATAGACGCTGGAGAATATCTGGGATCAATTCCGGGTCCGAATCAGGTTTTTTATGTTAATCCCATATGGACCTGCCTCCCGGGTATCTGAGAGTCCGCTCATCACTATCTCTCCATCTATCTATCTATCATCTATCTGTATTATCTATCACATATCCATCTATCATCGATCTGTCTATCTCTATTAACTATTATCTAATTATCTGTGTATTTTCTATCCAAATCTATCACTATTAACTCTCCATCTCATTTATCTATCAGACAGCTGGTATAAATCCGTGAGGAGGACGAGGCCGAAGATCAGCGCAGAACACAGGAGAAAGGGTCAGTGCAGTGATCTATCTATTATCTGTCTGTATTATCTATCACATATCTATCTATTATCTATTTATCACTATTATCTGTCTGTCTATATATCTATCTATTATATATCTGTCTATTGACTTCCACTATACTCAGTAAACAAGTCGATCCCGTCCGAGCATCAAAATGCTTGTTCCGAGCACCGGAGCATGGTCGCACTCGCCGGAGCCTATGAAGCGGTGTGTGCACATACGAGGTCTACACTGATGGACAAATGATCACAATACAGAGCCCAGTGTATTATATCAGCGAGCAGAGGATCTCAGGACTAGAGATGAGTGAACCCGATGTTTGGTGTTTTGTTTTTTTTACTTGTTTTTTTTCGAGCCAAATGCCGACTTTCAAAAAAACAAAAACCAGAGTTCGGATGCTTTATGTAAGCTGACCAATGGCGCCAGCATCGCTGTGCTCAGGTACGCTCGGTGCTCAGCCCGGTGCGAGCCTCTTGCAGTGTTTAAACTGCTCACACTGAGGGTAACAACAGCGGGATCACATGTAATGTGCAACCCCCTCCCCCCCCTCATAAAAGATAAAAATAGAAAAACCCCGCCCACCCTCTCCCGGAAGTATTCTGCTTATGGCTGGCATTATGTGGGCGGAGACTCGAACGGCCAATCAGTGACTTCCATTGGGGTTCGGGTCAATTTCCAGCTAGTGGAGGTACGACTGCTGCCGCCGAACCGAACTTTCACAGGTTCCCTCATCTCTACTCAACACCCCAAACTGGGAGAAAAGAAAGTGAATAAGAAGATGAAAAAGATTTTATATAAATCAAAAAAATGTTTCATACAAAAAATCCAAAGAAAACATAAAAAAAATTATTCATTTGAAACAGGTTTTTGATGTTTTTGCAGCCGCCCAGTGTGGTGTAAAATAAAACATAAAGCAGAGATCCGGGGGGGGGTGATGTCAGCGCTGGCACCGCTCGTTCCCCTGCTCAGCATTGCAGATGTCGCCACAGTTGAAAGCAATGATGAAAGATGGATCTCTCTGCTTCCTCCTCAATCGTTCTGCTTCGGTGTCTGAGATCTGGCGTCTCAGCACAGGGGGGCGCGATGACGTCACTACTGTGTGCCCGCTGTGCCGAGATGTGCAGAGCTGCAGAACACGCACCACTGCAGAGACCGGAGCAGTGCGGGAGAGAGGAGAGTTTTGTCTTTTTTTTTTTTTATATATATATATATATATATATATATAAATAAGTGAGTATATTGGTGGCCAATGGCCGTAATACTATGTGGAGGACTATGGGGGTGCATTATACGATATGGAGGACTATGGCGGGTGCATTATATTATATGGCGGACTATAGGGATGAATTATAATATAGAAAAAGTGCATTGTAATATATGGAGGACTATGAGGGCTGAATTATACTATATTGAGGACTATGGGGTGTATTACAATATATGAAGGAATATGGGTATGTATTATATATGGAAGACTATGGGGTGCATTATAGTATATAGTAATATATGGAAGGCAGTGTGAAGCCCATTATACTAAATGAAGAGCTAATGGGTGTGCATTATATATAGCGGAATATGGGGGTTGCATTTATGGCCGGCTTTAGGTATGTGCGATTAGTGCGGTCACACGGGGCTCCAGCCGGCAGACAGCACAGGGGGTGCTGGAGGGAGCATCAATTCACTTTCATTTGCTGCTCCTGCGGTGCACAGGCTCCAGCAGAGGGTGCCCTCCCATCCTGTGTGCTCTACGTCCTGTCTTCTCCTGTCTTCACCAGAGAGAGGGGGTAGGGCCGCCTGCACTGTTGCAGCTGGAGAAGCTGCTTCTAAAGACCCTCTGAACTCCAGGAGGCCAGGAAGGCGGTGAGTATAATGTGAATCATGTATTATGTGCCGTCTGTCTGTGTTATGTATAAGATATGTTTGTCCTGTATAGTGTGCAATATGTAGCTGTGTTTCTGTGTATACATTCTGTCTGTCTGTCTGTCTATTTATACATCCATCCTATTATCTGTCTGTCTATCATCTATTAAGCATCAATCTGGCGCACAGACACAGCCAATGCCCCGGTACGCCCCAAAACTGGACACAGAGGGGACCCGGCGGCAGGGGCGTTGCTGGCATTCAAGACTCGGAGCTTCGGCTCCGAACTTCTTGCCTGCAGCCCTGAATCTTCTGCCACTACCGCATTGAACTGTTTTGGCGTCACATTGCCCCCAATACAGTTCAATCCTGTAACAGAGCAAGAGTTTCATGCTCTATCATTGCCCGTCTCCTAAGCTGCAGACCACTACAGGTCTATGGCTTAGGAGATGTCATCGTGTCACGAGTGCAGCTCGGGGAAGTCATCGCATAGCACTGCCTCTGCAGGCCGCCATAGAAGAGGAGACGGAGGCCTCGGTATTGGGAATCGGGATTAGGTGAGTGTAATTTTTTTTTTTTTGTGTGCACAGGAGGCTGTGTGGGGGGTTCCTGCCGTGCATAGGAGGCTGTGTGGGGGCTCCTGCCGTGCATAGGAGGCTGTGTGGGGGCTCCTGCCGTGCACAGGACGCTGTGTGGGGGGGGCTCCTGCCATGCACAGGAGGCTGTGTGGGGGGGGCTCCTGCCGTGCACAGGAGGCTGTGTGGGGGGGGCTCCTGCCGTGCACAGGAGGCTGTGTGGAGGGGGCTCCTGCCATGCACAGGAGGCTGTGTGGGGGGGGCTCCTGCCGTGCACAGGAGGCTGTGTGGGGGGGGCTCCTGCCGTGCACAGGAGGCTGTGTGGGGGGGGCTCCTGCCGTGCACAGGAGGCTGTGTGGGGGGGGCTCCTGCCGTGCACAGGAGGCTGTGTGGGGGGGGCTCCTGCCGTGCACAGGAGGCTTTGTGGGGGGGGGCTCCTGCCGTGCACAGGAGGCTGTGTGGGGTGGGCTCCTGCCGTGCACAGGAGGCTTTGTGGGGGGGCTCCTGCCGTGCACAGGAGGCTGTGGGGGGGCTCCTGCCGTGCACAGGAGGCTGTGTGGGGGGCCCCTGCAGGTATTTGCATATAGTTGGTGTGGCCCCTAGAGTTACCTCCTCCTTTGGACCCCAGACACCCCAGTCTGACCCTGCATCCATCTATCTAATCTATCCATCTATCTTTCATATAGTATCTATGTGTGTGTCATGTATATGGTGTAATTTATGCAGGGGCACAACGACCAGGCCTGTGAGTGATGGGGGCCGTTACTATTACCTCGGATGCAGGTTAAACAACATTGACGAGCAGATGGGCACTGGCTCCCTGTTCCGCACTTGCTCTGCAGCTGTGGGCCCCTGATAGGTGTAATGACATCAGGGGGAGCCTGTGTATGACATTCTCTCTCTCTCATTATTCCGGCTTTTGCAAATAGAAATAATTTTGGTTCCTAAACGACCTAAAACGGGAAAGATTTATTCTGATTTCATGTCATATAGAGAGAAAAACCTGCAGATGTGTCTCTATAGAGAGCGGAGTGAAAAACCTGCAGATGTGTCTGTATAGAGAGCGGAGGGAAAACCTGCAGATGTGTCTGTATAGAGAGCGGAGGGAAAAACCTGCAGATGTGTCTGTATAGAGAGCGGAGGGAAAAACCTGCAGATGTGTCTCTATAGATAGTGGATGGAAACTTCTGGTGTGAACTGTATGAAGGAGTTGTAGAGTCAGAGTTGGAATCGGTGACATTGAGGAGTCGGAGGTTTTTCTTACCGACTCCTCAGCCCTGGTGTGGAGGAAGTCCCTGTGGAGGTATCATACACTGCTTGTGGGACACTTTTGTTGGCATTATGGGAGAAATGAAAGGGGAATCTTTGGGCTTCATTAGGAGGAAAATTACTTTGTAAGGGCTGTAAAGTTGTGAGAGGTTCTTATATGACCCAGCTGAATATTAATTACATTTTTGTTTTTTGGGGGAGGGGGTACCAATTAGAACTTCCGCTATGGGGTCCCATGATTTCTTTGTACGCCTCTGTCCACCCTCTTAAAGGGGTTATCCGGCTTAATTCGCCTTTTTTTTGTAATTACACTATTGTTCTACATTAGGGCAGGTAAGTAGACAGTAACTACCTACCTGCCCTGCTGTCAGCCCCTCTCCTCCGGCTCAGAGCGGTCATGTGACGGAGGCTGCCGTGATTTTGCTGCTTCCTGTGATGTCAGGACAACAAGTGCAGGAGCTTATGTTCTGCCTTGTCGACGCCGGGCATCACAGCCGACGTCATGTAGCCGCTCTGCTGGGCAGGTACAGTGCGTGGAGTCCCCGCCCCCCCTTCCCCCCGCACCCTCCCCACACTGCATATTCTCCCCTTCCACTGCTGTGGGGCCCGTGAGCTCGGGGGAGGGGCCTGGCGGTGGCTACCGTGCGGTCACCTCCAGCACCGGGCCCCCTGCTCAGGATTGCACGTTCAAATGTATCAGCATCACAGATGTTAATACATTTGAAAGCACAGATGACAGGCAGCACCTCGCTGCTTCTCATCACTGTCCCGCTGTCTGCTCTGACAGTTCAGGACAGCGCTGACGTCACTACTATGCTGATATGTCCAGAGCACAGACAGCGGGCGAACGAGGAGCAGCGGCGGGGACCGAGGAGAAGTAAGTGTGTATACCCTACACGGTGGGGGTGCAAAGCGTCATGGGGGGTGCAGAGCCCGATGTGTGGGGGGAGGGGTGCAGAGCCCGATGTGTGGGGGGAGGGGTGCAGAGCCCGATGTGTGGGGGAGGGGTGCAGAGTTCGATGTGTGTGTGGGGGGAGGGGTGCAGAGCCCGATGTGTGTGTGGGGGGAGGGGTGCAGAGCCCGATGTGTGTGTGGGGGGAGGGGTGCAGAGCCCGATGTGTGTGTGGGGGGAGGGGTGCAGAGCCCGATGTGTGTGTGGGGGGAGGGGTGCAGAGCCCGATGTGTGTGTGTGGGGGAAGGGGTGCAGAGCCCGATGTGTGTGTGGGGGGAGGGATGCAGAGCCCGATGTGTGTGTGGGGGGAGGGGTGCAGAGCCCGATTGTGTGGGAGGGAGGTGCAGAGCCGTGTGTGTGTGTGTGTGTGTGTACTGACAGCTAAGGCTATGTTCACATTTCCGTTGTTTTGCATCCGTCACAATCAGTTGTGTGACTGATGCAACAGATATGACTGATTCTGCAAAACAACAATCCGTTTTTGTTTCTGTTTTTTTTTTTCTGTTTAACGAGCGGCCCGGCTATTATGAATGATCAGCTGATGGCTCACAGAAGCCGGCCGCCGGGTGATCAGCTGATGGCTCACAGAAGCCGGCCGCCGGGTGATCAGCTGATGGCTCACAGAAGCCGGCCGCCGAGAGAGAGATTGATTTGAATAATTAAACACAAGAGTTGAGCATGCGCAGTGAAATCAAAAGGATTCTGCTGCTCAAAAAACGTTACATGCCGCGTTTCTGCTGCCCGACGGTCAGTCGTTCCACGACTGATTAGTCGCGTGGCGGATGCAACGCAATGGCATCAGTCACAATCCGCCGCTCATACGGAATCCACCAAACGGATTGCGTTGTTTATCAGAGCGGCGGATTGTGACGGATACTAAATAGCGGAAAAGTGAACATAGCCTATTGAGTGTGCAGAGGGTGGGAAGAGGGCGGGGATGGACAGTGAGGCCGGGTGGGGCCAGCTCTGACTGTGAGGTTCGGCATAGGAAGTTTTCATGTTTGGTTGAGCCGAAGGTAAATAAACTGTCTGCAGAGAATGAAGGGATAATTCAAGAGGAACAACAGTTAGAAAAGAAAAAAAAAGTGTGGGTGATTTAGGCTACATGCGCACGCTGCGTTTTTTTGTGCAGTTTTGTTGTCAGAACTTTCTGACCTCTGACTTCCCAGCAAAGTCTATGAGAAGTCAGATTTGTAATGCGCACCTTGCAGTTTAGTTGTCAGCGTTTTTTGGCAAAAGTTTGTGACAAAAAAGACGCCGCATGTTTATTCTTGCGTTTTTGTCAACATTTTCTCACCAATTGAAATCAATGAGGGCATCAAAAAGGCAAGAAAAAATTCCTGCTATCAAATTGGTGCATTTTGCATGCGTTTTACCTGCGATTTTGTCAACAGAAACGCAGCTCACCAACTTAGTTCCAGAATGACAAAATCAATGCTGGAGTGAATTTGACATGTCTGTGCCTGTGTTGGTTTCTCTGTCTCTCTTGCGCTCTCTCTCTTTCTCCCCAAGCAGTACATACTCACCGATCACGGCTGTCACACTGCTCCCCCGCCTCTCATCTTCTTTCGGACCCGCTCATTAGCCTCATACATATTGACTCCTCCCACCGTCTGTGATTGGTTGCAGTCAGACGAGCCCCCATGCTGAGTGACAGCTGTCTGACTGCAACCAATCACAGCCGCGGTGGGCGTGTCTACATAGTACAGCACTGAAGAGTCGCTCTATCAGCGGTGGAGGACTCGAACTGTGACAGCAAACACCTGAGTGATGGCACCGCTGACACTCGGGTGGTTTGCTGTGACAGCTGGAGGACATCAGGCTTGAACCGCAGTGAACCTCTGATGTCATTGCTGCGACACCCGCCGTACTGCGGGAGCTGTAGCTGTGACGTCAGGGATTTACCCTAGTTCATTCTGATCGCTGCGGCTCTGTCCACACTCACAGCTGGCAGCCATGCTGTATGACCACTGGCTGTGACAGGACAGGGACGTAGCATAGCTGGAAGCGTCATGGGATCTCGTGTGGATTACTTCGGCCCTTGAGGGGTGTTTTGGGGGTTAATAAAGTGGTGAAAGAAGGGGATTTTTATTTTATTTCAAATAAAGGATTTTTTTTGGCTGTTTTGATGTGATGTGGGGTGTCTCATAGACTCATAACATCACTAACCTAGGGCTTAGTGGCAGCTATGGTCTGCCATTAACCCCTTATTACCCCGATAGGCACTGCACCAGGGCAACGGGAAGAGCCGGATCCAGCGCCAGAATTGGCGCATCTTATGGATATGCCACTTCTAGGGCTGCTGTGGGCTGCTATTGTTAGGCTGGAAAGGACCAAATAACGATGGCCCTTTCCACCCTAATATTATCAGCCCCCAGTTGTCTGCTGCACCTTGGCTGGTATTAGAAAAATGAGGGGATCCCACGTCATTTTTATTTATTTTTTTTTAATCAAATAATTAAAAAAAAAGTGTGGGATCCCCTCTATTTTTCTTAACTAGCCAAGGTACAGCAGACAGCTGAGGATTGCAGCTGCTGCTGTTCCTGTACTGTATATGACCCCCCCCCCCCCCCCCAAACAAAAACCCCAAAACAGCTAACCAAGCTGGCTATCCCTCTATCAAGCTATCCTGTTATTTCTTTCTATGTATTCTGTCTGATCTTTCTTATTATCTAATCTAAATGTTCTTATTATCTATCCATCTATCTATTCTTTCTATTTTTTACTATCTATCATGTATTCTAGCTATCTATCCATTATCCTTTCCTATCATATTTCGTTTCTCCTTCAAAAAAAGCTGTGAGAAAAAACGTACTAAAAACGCACCTACATTACAAGCGTTTTTGGGACATTTCCAGGCTCACTCTGACAAGGTGCAGTTTTGGTTGCAGTTTGTGTGCAGAAAAAACTGCAGCGTGCACATGTAGCCTTATATGACAATGCAGCACAGAATAGCTTACAAAACATTTTTGCGCTTATGTCGGACAACTCCTTTAAAGAAAAAATTAAATAAAACTAATTTTCCTCAAAAGACTTTCAAAAATACAACATTGTTGACTAAAACAATTATAAAATGACGGAAAAATAAGCATTAGGGCGTCCAAATTGTGAAGACAAAACAATGAAGGAAATCCCAATGTCATAATGTACCACACTAAGTGGATCCTGCCACGTCTGCTTCTATCCCTGCTGAACTGCCTCTGGGGCAGCACGGGCGATATAGGAGGCGTAGAGGCCATGCATGGATTGGTCTCAGGGGCCACACGGCTCTGGTAGCAGAAGCGTCCATCTAGAACCTTCCACATGACTTTTCCTTCTGTCCGTGACTTTTACATTATTTATTTTACAGCTTTGAAATTCAGGGAAAAAATATGCAGAACGCTGCAGACACAATGGAAAAAGGAGAAATGGATGTGCGGGGTGATGAACGGAGTAGAGACCTTTCCACAGGTAACCCTTCTCAGTGAAGAGTCACCATTAAATAACAAAGAGAACAGTCACATTCCCAGCTGCAAGGAAAAAATAAAGTTACATTCTCCCTGCTGCCGCTCGTATACAGTCACCGATGCAGTGCGGGAAACAGGAACACTTACCGCTCACAGGCTGTCAGCCAAGGAAAAAGAGGGACGATTACTGGGCGCTCACTATCTAGTGAGTGGTGACTGTTAAAGCCTCTCTCACTGTGCTGGTGACTGGAAGTGACCAGCTGCTGAGAGAATGTAACTGCATTTTCTCCTTGCAGACACTGTGTCACAATTTCTCCGCTGTCTTGGACGCAGTGAGTAACAATTTTGCCTCTCTATGGAATCAGGGCTGTGCCAAGCTATTAGTTTGTGGAGCGTCAGCTCAACTGTCCAATCTGAAACTGGGAGGTGCTTGGTTTCTTCAGGAGTTCCCTGTTCTGAGTGATCAGTTACTTAGCTGAGTAGTTAGTCCCAAAACCAGGGTATCACGGAGGTGCCGGGGTAACTGGAGAAGGGACCCCCTGAAACGGGCTCTCAGACTAGGGACCTTGTGCTGTCCCTTATCCCAGGGGTAGGCTTGATGGTATCCAGGTCTGGACTGCCAGCGTAACACTAACTCCTGTCCAAACCCTGATCTAACTCCCCCTCTCCCCCCCACCGGGAAAGGAGATGCAAACCCCACAAAGGATCGCCACAAAGACCGGAATCACAGGAGCATAAACTGAAGGTATCATCTGCAGTAACAAGTAATATGTCATACCTTAAATAGGGAGAACACAGCTGAATAGAAATTAGCCCCGTGAGTCTCAAGGAGCCACAAACCACTCCACAGGACAAGAAAACAGTGTAAAACACTCAGCTGAAGCTGAGCAACTAGTTTCAGGTTGCTTGTGAACAGAGTCCGTCGCCACCGCGGCTCCCTGCGAATGTGGGCCTCGGTTATCTGTGCTGTGTTCTGATCTATAGCTGCCAGACCTTGGACCTCCTCTGACCATCCATTTGCCCATATCCACTATCCTCCTGGTATTCTGACCCCAGAGCTGACTACACCTTTGTCTTTTCCCTTAGTTCACGGCATGCTCTCTTTGTATTTGACCCCAGAACATTTGATAACCCTGCCTCACAGCTTGTCCATGCAGTGACTAGCGTCACACACTGTTCTAATAAACCAGATACATATCATTTAAATGCTAGGTACTCAGATTACCACTATATCTGCAGGTAAATGGTGTTTTTGTAGCTGCCAGGTTTTCTTTAACTCCTTCTCGATATGTAACGCATTATTACATCCTATTAGTTCTTGTGGGCTCAGAAGCTGAGTCTCCATTATTGCCAGCAGATGATGTCTATTCACTTATTTAGTGGAGGTAAGCTTCACCGACTGCTGTTAACTTTTCGATCTTTGACAGCAGCATTTGCAGCTCGCAGCCTATGGGGTATAACGTTCCACATATCCAACGCCCCCAGCAACATTTATCATTGGGTGCATATGGGTCGCCATAATAGCTGGGGGTCTGCTAAAGACCCCTTGCCCTATATAAGGGTACTCCTATGATCTCCACACCTAGATACATTCCTTCAGTGGTGTAGATTTCAAAATGAGATTTGTGGGGTGTTCCACTGTTTAGGCACATCAAGGGCTTTACAAACGTGACATGGCATCCTCTAGTTCAGCTAATTTTGTTCTCCAAAAGTCAAATGTTGCTCCTTCCCTTTCTAGCCCTGCCGTGGACCCAAGCAATAGTTTTACACCATATATGGGGTATCAGCGTACACATGAGAAATTGCACAACAGAATTGTATGGTCCATTTTCTCATCTTACCCTTGGGAAAATGAAAATTTGTGGTTAAAGCAACACTTTTGTGGGAAAAATTAAAATCTTTATTTTTTTCCTTCCATATTGCTTTAATTTCTGTGACGCATCTAAAGTGTACTTTGGCATTGCATTACTGCTGTAGGAATATTACAAAAAAGGGATAAATACATTGCTAATATGAAAAATGAGTAAAAAGACATAGGCATTGCATTACTGCTTCAGAGATATTTGCAAAGAGAGATTCTTAGCTTATGTATTGGTCAATCCATATGAGCCCGATAACCTCGACAAGGTGATCTCATTATATTGGGAACCTAACCTTAAATGCCTCTGTGTGATTAAAAATCTGCATGTCTGCTTCTTGGCTAAATAAGATGGTGGACACACCCTGGCTATAGGGTGGAGTGCTTGGTCAGGTGCTTGTCAAGGTTATCGGTCTTACATGGATTGGTAAATACATAAACTAAAAAATTGTTTAAAAGAACTGAAGTCCTCAGTGGTTGATACCTTTTTAATGGCTAACTGAAAAGATGGAACTAAAGACACTTCTGAAGAAACATGCACAACTGGACAGTGACATATTTTTCTTATCCAAATGTAAAAAGGAGAATCTGATCCCCCAAAGGACTCTGGATTACAAATCCAATTCTACATACCTACAATACCCATTATGCACAAAACCTTTGTCACAGGACGTCTGAGAGACTAAAGCCTGCTGTATACGTTGCAATTTCGCATACGATATCGTATGCAATTTGCAACGCCCCTATCGTATGTGCGGCACGTTCAATTTGTTGAACGTGCCGCACAAACGATTAACCCCCGTCACACATACTTACCTTCCATACGACCTCGATGTGGCCGGCGAACATCCACTTCCTGGAGTGGGAGGGACGTTTCGCGTCACATCGACGTCACGCGGCAGCCGGCCAATAGATGCGGAGGGGCGGAGCTGAGCGAGACGTAAACATCCCACCCACCTTCCTTCCGCGTTGCTGGCCGGGAGCCGCAGGACGCAGGTAAGATCTGTTCATCGTTCCCGGGGTGTCACACACTGCGATGTGTGCTACCCCGGGTACGATGAACAATCTGACGTTCAATTCTAGAGAAATGAACGACGTGCGTGCGATGAACGTTTTAACGTTCAATCGCACGTACCTGTCACACGCTACAACATAGCTTACGATGCCGGATGTGCGTCACTTACGACGTGACCCCACCGACACATTGTAAGATATATTGTAGCGTGTAAAGCGGGCTTAAGGAACCACCTTTTGCATGTCTTCTACAGCATCAAGAGTAAAATCCAGAGGGAATTTGAAACACAAAGGAAGACACTTCCAGAAAGCACAGAGCAAAAAGTACAACAATACTACTACAGACTACAAACTCTTCTGATCCAAAACAAGGAAAAGAAACTACATAGACTGCGCCTCAGTTCTGGACTTAATACAAACAGGTTGAGAACAAAGCTAAAACCTGACAACTTGGACAACCACTCCATTCAAGACACAAAAGCATCTAACTGTTATCAATCTCTCGGATTATAAAGGAAAGAAAGTGGAACTTGCTGTGCTTTCTAGGGTACTCTCATTTTGTCCTACTAAAGCTCTAGAAAAAACTGAACTCTGCAGCAACATGGAAGATTACTTCAGGAGACCACGTCTGAGGGAATATTTTAACGATGCAGATGTTTCAGAATCCACCCAGACTGAAGGAAGACGGATCTTGACAACCAGGAAAAGGTCAGATTGGACACCTCCACCAGAACACAACCCTTATTTGGATAACTATATAGACCCTTTCAGACATTTGGTAAAATCCACTATCCTAGACACACACAGGAGGCAACGATCCAACATCAGTGCCCAGGAAAGAAGGGCCATAAAATCTTTGAAAACCAACAAAGAAATCATTATTAAACCTGCAGACAAGGGGGGTGCAATAGTCATGATAAACAAATCAGACTACATGAATGAAGCACGTAGACAACTGATAGACACACGCTACTATAAAAAATTGGAGTCTGACCTTACACAGGACTATTATAAGGAACTTAAGAAGTTGGTCTCTTGTCTGCCTGACATATCCTCAACAGCTGATGAACTGATACCGGTAAGTCCAAGAATAGGCACATTCTACATGCTTCCCATAATTCACAAATCTGGAAATCCAGGAAGACCCATCATTTCATGTGTGGGCACTGGGCACCCTCAATGAACAAGTCTCTGGATGGTAGAGGGTATCCTTAAACCCTTGGTAAGGGATACATCCAGGACACTACTGACCTATTGAGAAAACTATCAGCAATAGGTTCTCTACCACAGGGAACCATCCTTGCCACCATGGATGTGGAATCCTTGTACTCTAATATTCCACACCAGGATGGATTGAATGCCTGCAAAGTCTTCCTGGAAAATACAGGAACTGATGCCGATTCTGTAGTGAAGCTTACAAAATTCATCCTCACCCATAATTACTTTGCATTTGACAATAAGATATATCTAAAGAAGACTGGGACTGCAATGGGAAGCAAAATGGCACCACAATATGCAAATCTTTTCATGGCCAAGCTTGAGAGTGACTTTTCATCCTTTTGTCCTATCAGGCCTCTGGCCTCCTACCGTTACATTCACGATATTTTAATCATCTGGACAGAGTCTGAGGAGCAGCTGAAGACCTTCCATGAACACTTTAATCCGTTTCATCCCACCATCAACCTAACACTCAACTACTCCTGCACTGAAATCAACTTCTTGGACACCATCATTAAACTACGGAACAATGAAATAGAGACATCCCTGTAGAAGAAGCCAATTGACCGTCCAACATACCTGAAATGGGACAGTTTTCATCCAAAACACATAGCCTGGCTGTATACAATAGTTTACCAGGTACAATTGGATATGTTCCAACAGTACAGATAAAGACAATCACCTTGAGGGCCTCAGAAAGACCTTTATGAATCAAGGCTACCACTTAAGAACCATTGAAAACCAGATTACAAGAGCCACGAGAATATCAAGAAACCATCTCCTACATTATAAAACTAAAGAAGAAAATAACTGGGTCCCTCTTGCAATCACAATCCACATCTGGAGGTGTTAAGAGGAGCTACACGGAAACTACAACCATTAGTGCAAAAAGATGCCCAGTTAAAATCTATTTTTCCAGCCCCCCCACTTCTGTATTTTAGGCAGCCCCCAAATCTAAGAAGCTTCATTGTCAGAAGCTCCCTGTCCTCTCCAACAACTACAAGAACACTTCCCTTCAACCAGAAAAAAATGTAAGACCTGTCCATTTATATTGACAACGGACAAGATAAAGATTCCCAGATCACATCAGGACTACAAGATCCCTGGTATCTTCAGCTGCACCACAACCAATGTGGTGTACTTAATTATATGTACCAAATGTCCAACTGGGGTCTGTATGTAGGGGAGACAGGACAACAGCTCAGGACAAGGATGAATTCTCACCGCCACATTATTAGAAAAAAAAGGATAGATCTACCTGTGGCCAAACATTTTTGTAACCCAGACCACAGCATCATGGACATGAAATTGCTGGTATTGAAAGGTAACTTCAGGTCCCAGAGAGATAGGAGACTATGGGAGTACAAACTTATGATGACCTCTGACACATTCAGAGCAGGAATGATGATTGTGTCTCATGGATTCATGTCTTTTTACATCAATTAAGAGATGTGCTCCTCAGACTATCCAGGGGCATCACAGCCCTGGACCAGACCTCAATCAGAGGTCAATAAAACTTTCACACTGAACTGCAGCAATATTTATGGCCACAACAGTTTGTCCTCTTGCCATAGTGATAGTTTTGCTTCACATAACTTGTTTTATTTACTGCCCCATTCTATGTCCTGTTGTGTATAAATATGTGACTCTTCAGATTGTGTTATATTGAGCCTGAAGAAGAGACCTGAGTAGTCTCGAAAGCTTGCTATTATTACCATCTTTTCAGTTAGCCATTAAAAGGTATCAAGCACTGAGGACTTCAGTTCTTTTAAACAATTTTTTTTCCTCTACTGGCTAACACGGTACAAAGATCTATTTTACCTGTACACGAAGAATCTCACTTTGCAAATATCTCTAAAGCAGTAATGCAATGCCTATGTCGTTTTACTCGTTTTTCTCATTACCTATATATTAATCCCTTTTTTCTAATATTTCTACAGCAGTAATGCAATGCCAAAGTATCCTTATATTATTGAGTGCCACTGGATATGCTTTTGTAGATATGTTTTATTGAATGTCGTTTTGAGCACTTCGAAGGGTGCAGTTTTTAAAATGTCATTTTGGGTATTTAATGTCACATAGGCCTTTTAAAGTAGAACACTACACACTTTGGAATTTGTATGGATTTATGTGTGTCTGTGTATGTTCGAGGTTATATTATTAAAAGCTTATAACTTCAATTTTATTTATGGCAGATGACTGTACCAGGAGTCCCACACAGAATGCTAAGGGAAGTGAAAGTAACAAAGAAGCAAAGCCATATTCATGTTCAGAATGTGAGAAATGTTTTTCTAAGAAATCAAATCTCATTACACATGAGAGAATTCACACAGGAGTGAAGCCATATTCATGTTCAGAATGTGGCAAATGTTTTGTTTTAAAACCAAATCTTGTTAAACATTTCAGAATTCACACAGGAGAGAAGCCATATTCATGTTCAGAATGTGGGAAATGTTTTGCTCAGAAATCAGATCTTGTTACACATGAGAGAATTCACACAGGAGAGAAGTCATATTCATGTTCAGAATGTGGGAAATGTTTTAATCGGCAATCAAATCTTATTACACATGAGACCATTCACACAGGAGAGAAGCCATATTCATGTTCAGTATGTGGGAAATGTTTTGCTCAGAAATCAGATCGTGTTACACATGAGAGAATTCACACAGGAGAGAAGCCATATTCATGTTCAGAATGTGGGAAATGTTTTAATTGGAAATCAAATCTTATTAGACATGAGAGAATTCACACAGGAGAGAAGCCTTATTCATGTGCAGAATGTGGGAAATGTTTTTCTCTGAAATCAAATCTCATTACACATGAGAGAATTCACACAGGAGAGAAGACATATTCATGTGCAGAATGTGGGAAATGTTTTTCTCTGAAATCAAATCTCATTACACATGAGAGAATTCACACAGGAGAGAAGTCATATTCATGTGCAGAATGTGGAAAATGTTTTGCTCAGAAATCAAGTCTTGTTACACATGAGAGAATTCACACAGGAGAGAAGCCATATTCATGTTCAGAATGTGGGAAATTTTTTTCTCAGAAATCAGATCTTGTTACACATGAGAGAATTCACACAGGAGAGAAGCCATATTCATGTTCAGAATGTGGGAAATTTTTTTCTAAGAAATCAAATCTTGTTACACATGAGAGAATTCACACAGGAGTGAAGCCATATTCATGTTCAGAATGTGGGAAATGTTTTGTTTTAAAACCAAATCTTGTTAAACATTTGAGAATTCACACAGGAGAGAAGCCATATTCATGTTCAGAATGTGAGAAATGTTTTGCTCATAAATTGGCTCTCATTACACATGAGATAAATCACACAGGAGAGAAGCCATATTCATGTTCAGAATGTGGGAAATGTTTTGCTCAGAAATCAGCTCTTGTTACACATGAGAGAATTCACACAGGAGAGAAGTCATATTCATGTTCAGAATGTGGGAAATGTTTTAATCGGAAATCAAATCTTATTACACATGAGAGAATTCACACAGGAGAGAAGCCATATTCATGTTCAGAATGTGGGAAATGTTTTGCTTGGAAATCAGATCTTGTTACACATGAGAGAATTCACACAGGAGAGAAGCCATATTCATGTTCAGAATGTGGGAAATGTTTTAATTGGAAATCAAATCTTATTACACATGAGCTAAATCACACAGGAGAGAAGCCATATTCATGTTCAGAATGTGGGAAATGTTTTGCTCAGAAATCAGCTCTTGTTACACATGAGACCATTCACACAGGAGAGAAGCCATATTCATCTTCAGTATGTGGGAAATGTTTTGCTTGGAAATCAGCTCTTGTTACACATGAGAGAATTCACACAGGAGAGAAGTCATATTCATGTTCAGAATGTGGGAAATGTTTTAATCGGAAATGAAATCTTATTACACATGACAGAATTCACACAGGAGTGAAGCCATATTCATGTTTAGAATGTGGGAAATGTTTTGCTTGGAAATCACTTCTTATTAGACATGAGAGAATTCACACAGGAGTGAAGCCATAGTCATTAATAGATTGTCTGTTTTAGTAAATAGTAAAAGTCTATTAATATCTGTTAACAAAGAGTTCATTTTATGTCATTACGGTTGTGTACTTTTTATAATGGATCATTTAAAAATAAAATAAAAAATAAATCTTTATTTTTATATAGCGCTAACATATTCCGCAGCGCTTTACATACATCAGGAACACTGTCCCCATTGGGGCTCCCAATCTAAGGTCCCTATCTTTATGTCTTTGGAATGTGGGAGGAAACCGGAGTACCCGGAGGAAACCCACGCAAACACGCGGAGAACATACAAACTCCTTGCAATTGTTGTCCTTGGTGGGATTCGAACCCAGGACCCCAGCGCTGCAAGACTGCAGTGCTAACCACTGAGCCACCGTGCCGCCTGTTTACAAATTATCTTTTTACACATTTTTAATTTGATAGAGAATTTTTTTTGTTTTCTTGTTATAGCCAAGCTGTATGCTTTATTCATCCATTTGTATATTGCTTGAATGAGAGCAGAATCCATTTTGTTAAATCTACACTCCATTTTGTCTTTGTGTAAGAGCCTGTACTGTGTCTCCCCTGGTGTAATGCAGCAGAGACCCCTCTGTTTACTTTAGATAAGGACTTGTATAGTTTCAGTTTCTTTGTTAAAAGTGAAGTTCAGGAATGTGAAACTAAAAGTTTATATAGTCTTATTGAAATTAGTGATGATGATGTAATCTTTTATTTGTTTGAGACAAAGGGAGAGCTACTTCTGATACTTTATTGTTTCAGAGGGGTGTCTTCTATACATACATACATGATCTTTATAATTTAATTAGGACCACTCACGCAAAATCTTATATGTCCCATGCTGATTGGCAACAATAAATCTGGTGCCTGAACAGCAACCCACTATTTTTGAGAACCGCTGATCCAACCACCTTGCCTTCCTCAGAAAGACAACTCAAGTTGTATCAAAAGGTAAGAAGCTTATTCTCACAATATTCGAATTTGATACGTGGACAATTTAGCAAATTTTCCCACCTGCAAAGAATGGAGAGGGCTGTAATTTTTATTGTAGGTAACTTCAACTGTGACAGAATAAAGAAATAATACAGAAAATTACATTGCATGATCTTTAAATAATGAATTTAGATTTTATTACGTTAAATAAATATTTGATACAATGGAAATACAGCACTTAGCAATTGGTACAGAAACCTTTGTTTGCAGTTAGGCTAGTTTCACACTTGCGTTGAACGGCATCCGTTGCATTGCGTTGTGTGACGGATGCCTTGCAAATAGTGTGATAATAAAGGCAACGGATTTGTCACGAACAGCCGGGGAAGTCACTCAGAAATCCGCAGCTGTTCACTGATTTGTCACACACGACTACTCTCTAGCGCCCCCCTTGTCTGCAGGCCACTTTTGGTACTGCAGGACAATGCATAAGATCGGGCTGCTGAGCTGATAATGCCAAATATTGGAGGTCTCACAGCAAGGGTAAATGTATATATCCCCGATTCCTGCTAATGGAATATTTATATACCTCGGTACCCTTAATGATAGCACTCCAATAATTCTATGCAATACAATTACGCTGCCACCACCCAGACTTTCTACAGGTAGCTGGGGACCCGTTTCAGATAGCATAAGGCCCTTCAGGTTTTTGGATTCGTATATAAAGCATAAGGAAAGAAACTCTTACATTTTTTATATATTTAATCCGAAAATAGGCAATGTTTAAAGAATATACAAGAATTTACAAAAGGGAACAATACACATTATGGCATAGACAGTTACATTAAAATAAAAGGTATAAAAGTGAAACTTACTAAGCTTGTGCCATAGAAGTGACGTCTGCTTAGGGAGTGGAGGGAACTCCAAGAGAAGATGATGTTATAATCGGCCAGCATCACCCTTCATGATGCCCTCCAAAGTACTGACTGACTGGCCCCCGAGAGGGCCAGTTCCTATTATGCCTTAGGTGACCCCCCTTCTCTGTGACATCATTTTACAATCTTTGTGGGCTGTGCTTGAGATGGTTACAAAGCTTCTTAAGGGTATGTGCGCACGTTGCTTTTTACCTGCTTTTTACCTGCTTTTTTGCTGCTTTTTCTTCTGCGCTGTTTAATGCCAAAATGGATGTGTTCTTCTATTCAAGCAAAGTCTATGGGAATTTGGGTTTCTTGTTCACACTATGTTGTTCAAAATGCTGCCTTTTTGTGGCAGAACTTTGGTCAAAAACTCAGCTTTTCAAAGAAGCAACATGTCAATTGTTTTTGCCATTTGGGTTTTGCACTGCAAAGCTGAGTTTTTGACCACAAAAAGGCAGCATTTTGAACAACATAGTGTGAACAAGAAACCCAAATTCCCATAGACTTTGCTTGAATAGAAGAACACATCCATTTTGGCATTAAACAGCGCAGAAGAAAAAGCAGCAAAAAAGCAGGTAAAAAGCAACGTGCGCACATACCCTAATTCTAGGATTTTTCATATCTTTGCTCCTGGGCCACTCAGGTGCAAGATATTAGCGTCATATTTAATATCTCGATTTTTCATTTACATTGATACCAAACACAACGCCTCTAGTACAATTTTACTGGACAATACTAATTTTTCGTGATTCCGGCGATTCCCCAGTAGAACTAGACGGTGCGTTGGGCTCAGCAATCCACAGGGATTCTGGAGATATGTTTTTCATTTTTCTGGCATTAACACAGCCCTTAAAACCTTTGGAAGTTTTCCCGCCAATATAACAAAGAATTGTCTTTCTCTGAATCTTTTGGCTTTAGTTCTACCATTACCCAAAGTCATAAATACCTTAAGCTTCCAGGCCAATCAGATAATCGTCATTACGACCTGTGGCTGGTGAAGAAGAGGAGGGGGATGAAGACCCTTCAACAGTTCTACATGACAGGATTCCTGTGAAATAACGCGTTGCATTAACTTTTCTAGCCGAGAAAGAGCGCCCCCATCATCATGGCACACGCAGGCACTACCACACTCATCATCTCCGCACACGCAGGCACTATCGCACCCATCATCACCGCACACCCACAGGCATTACCTCAGTGACGTCCCTGCTGACAGCGCGACTCAGTTCAGTTACTGCGTGGAGCTGACAGAGAGCGGTCGTGTTCTACGGCTGCTCCTGTCAGCTTCATGTAGCAGAGCTGGATGCGTCGCGGGACCTCTTGGATTACGCTGGACCTGGAAAGGTATTTGGGGGATTTTAATAAAGTGGGGAAAGAGGGTGTTTTTTGTCTTATTCCAAATAAAGTATTTTTTCGGGTTTATGTGTTTATGTACTTTCACTTACAGGCTAATTATGGAATGTGTCTCATAGACGCCTGCCATGATTAACCTAGGATAGTGATGGCGAACCTATGGCACGCGTGCCACCAGGGGTACGCTGAGCCCATTCTGCTGGCACGCGTGCTGTCGCCCGATCCTGCAGCTTTGGTCTGCTAGTGCAGTCGCGCCGGCAGATCAAATGTGTGTTGGAGCGGAGGAGACATTTCTCCTCCGCTCTGACACTCCTCCTCCCCCAGGCTGCAGGTGTGTTGCCTAGGAGACGGAGGAGCGTCGGAGAGCGGCGCCGGTGTCGTCTGCTGGCTGCGTGGGATCTGAGGACCCAGCGGCACGCAGCGGGGGAGCGGGTGCAGGAAGTTAAGTTGTGTGTTGCTTCTTTTTTTTTTTTTATAACTCGTGTGCGGCTGTGCCAAGGTGGGGATGGGGGGGGCAGCGCCAGCATGGGGTGGGGGAACGCACATGCCAGGGTGGGGGAACGCACATGCCAGCGTGGAGTGGGGGAACGCACATGCCAGCATGGGGTGGAGGAGGGGGAACGCACATGCCAGCATGGGATGGGGGAGGGGGAACGCACATGCAAGCGGGGGGTGGGGGAACGCACATGCCAGCATGGGGTGGGGGAACGCACATGCCAGCATGGGGTGGGGGTGGGGGAACGCACATGCCAGCATGGGGTGGGGGAGGGGGAACGCACATGCCAGCATGGGGAGGGGGAACGCACGGTTCCCTGAAAAATGCCCACAGGAAAAATGCCCACATGGAAAATTGCCCACACGGAAAATTGCCCACACGGAAAATTGCCCACATGGAAAATTGCCCACACAGAAAATTGCACACATGGAATATTGCCCACATGGAAAATTGCCCACACAGAAAATCGCCAATTGCAGCATCACATTGTTTCAGATCTATGATATTTGAGGTGCAAGGTGAGGATGGTCACATGATAGGTGATAAACTTGTGATTTACAGTTGACCTAGTGCAAAACTGCAAAAATGCTGAAGAACTGTGGTTTGTAGCAACAGTCTGTCATTGTCAGCTATAGATAGATACAGTCTGCTCTCATCTCTCACTGATTCTGCCTTAGGATACTTTATACTTGCGTTGAACGGCATCCGTCACAATGCGTTGTGTGACGCATGTCACGGATGCGTTGTAAATAGTGTGATATAAAGGCAACAGATTCCTGTGAAATAACACGTTGCATTAAGCCAAGAGAGAGCCCCCCATCATCATTGCACACACCCCAGCACTACCGCACTCATCATCATCACTGCACACACCCCGGCACTACTGCACTCCTCATCATTAGAGTTGAGCGCGGTTCGTGGTTCGAGGTTCTCCAGTTCTAGGCTCGAGTGATTTTGGGGCCTGTTCTAGATCGAACTAGAACTCGAGCTTTTTGCAAAAGCTCGATAGTTCTAGAAACGTTCGAGAACGGTTCTAGCAGCAAAAAAACAGCTAATTCCTAGCTTGGTTTCCGCTGTAATAGTGTAAGTCACTCTGTGAATCACACTATTATGACATTTCAGTGTATAGTGTGCGTGAACAGCGCCTTCAGATCACTGCTGTTTCTATAATGGCGATCGCCATTTTTTTTTCTTTTTCCTTGTCTTCCTTCCCAAAGCGCGCGCGTGTAGTGGGGCGGGCCAGCATGTTAGCCAATCCCAGACACACACAGCTAAGTGGACTTTTAGCCAGAGAAGCAACGGCATGTGTGATAGGATGTCCATGTCACATGTCCCTGCATTATAAAACCGGACATTTTCCTCCAGGACGCCATTATCTCTTCTGCGTCTTTGGTGTCAGACATCACTGTCGCAGCTCCGTCCTCCTGAGTCCTATCGCCGATACAGCTGTATGCGCTCCATACACAGCGTTAGACAGCTTAGGGAGAGCACTTTCTATCAGTCCTTTTAAGGGCTCAAACCGGCAGGGTCAGAGAGCCATAGGTGACAGGTCCTGAAAACAGACAGCGTCTGTGTAGCCAAGGTCAGAGATTTCGTCGCTGCATTTCACCATTAGGAGGGAATAGAAAGGCAGGCTTCCATTCCTCTACCCAGAGCCCCACAATCCTGGCACTGTACCCTCCTGTCCTCTGCACACTCCAACTCATTATAACTAAGCCATTATACTAGCAAACACTCAGTGTACCTAGTGGCATCCTAAACGTGGCTAATGGACTTTGCTATAGTCCCACTAGTGCAAAGACATTTGCAGAGCACGTCTGCCTGCATTGCACACTCCAACTCTTTTTAACTAAGCCATTATACTAGCAAACAGTCAGTGTACCTAGTGGCATCCTAAACGTGGCTATTGGACTTTTGTCTATTCACACTATTGTAAAGATATTTGCAGCACGTCTGCCTGCATTGCACACTCCAACTTTTTTTAACTAAGCCATTATACTAGCAAACAGTCAGTGTACCTAGTGGCATCCTAAACGTGGCTATTGTACTTTTGTCTATTCACACTATTGTAAAGATATTTGCAGCACGTCTGCCTGCATTGCACACTCAAACTCTTTTTAACTAAGCCATTATACTAGCAAACAGTCAGTGTACCTAGTGGCATACAAGAAGTGGCTATTGTACTTTTGTCTATTCACACTATTGTAAAGATATTTGCAGCACGTCTGCCTGCATTGCACACTCCAACTTTTTTTAACTAAGCCATTATGCTAGCAAACAGTCAGTGTACCTAGTGGCATCCTAAACGTGGCTATTGGACTTTTGTCTATTCACACTATTGTAAAGATATTTGCAGCACGTCTGCCTGCATTGCACACTCAAACTCTTTTTAACTAAGCCATTATACTAGCAAACAGTCAGTGTACCTAGTGGCAGACAAGAAGTGGCTATTGTACTTTTGTCTATTCACACTATTGTAAAGATATTTGCAGCACGTCTGCCTGCATTGCACACTCCAACTTTTTTTAACTAAGCCATTATGCTAGCAAACAGTCAGTGTACCTAGTGGCATCCTAAACGTGGCTATTGGACTTTTGTCTATTCACACTATTGTAAAGATATTTGCAGCACGTCTGCCTGCATTGCACACTCAAACTTTTTTTAACTAAGCCATTATACTAGCAAACAGTCAGTGTACCTAGTGGCATCCTAAACGTGGCTATTGTACTTTTGTCTATTCACACTATTGTAAAGATATTTGCAGCACGTCTGCCTGCATTGCACACTCGAACTCTTTTTAACTAAGCCATTATACTAGCAAACAGTCAGTGTACCTAGTGGCATACAAGAAGTGGCTATTGTACTTTTGTCTATTCACACTATTGTAAAGATATTTGCAGCACGTCTGCCTGCATTGCACACTCCAACTTTTTTTAACTAAGCCATTATGCTAGCAAACAGTCAGTGTACCTAGTGGCATCCTAAACGTGGCTATTGGACTTTTGTCTATTCACACTATTGTAAAGATATTTGCAGCACGTCTGCCTGCATTGCACACTCAAACTCTTTTTAACTAAGCCATTATACTAGCAAACAGTCAGTGTACCTAGTGGCAGACAAGAAGTGGCTATTGTACTTTTGTCTATTCACACTATTGTAAAGATATTTGCAGCACGTCTGCCTGCATTGCACACTCAAACTCTTTTTAACTAAGCCATTATACTAGCAAACAGTCAGTGTACCTAGTGGCATACAAGAAGTGGCTATTGTACTTTTGTCTATTCACACTATTGTAAAGATATTTGCAGCACGTCTGCCTGCATTGCACACTCCAACTTTTTTTTAACTAAGCCATTATGCTAGCAAACAGTCAGTGTACCTAGTGGCATCCTAAACGTGGCTATTGGACTTTTGTCTATTCACACTATTGTAAAGATATTTGCAGCACGTCTGCCTGCATTGCACACTCAAACTTTTTTTAACTAAGCCATTATACTAGCAAACAGTCAGTGTACCTAGTGGCATCCTAAACGTGGCTATTGTACTTTTGTCTATTCACACTATTGTAAAGATATTTGCAGCACGTCTGCCTGCATTGCACACTCGAACTCTTTTTAACTAAGCCATTATACTAGCAAACAGTCAGTGTACCTAGTGGCATACAAGAAGTGGCTATTGTACTTTTGTCTATTCACACTATTGTAAAGATATTTGCAGCACGTCTGCCTGCATTGCACACTCCAACTTTTTTTTAACTAAGCCATTATGCTAGCAAACAGTCAGTGTACCTAGTGGCATCCTAAACGTGGCTATTGGACTTTTGTCTATTCACACTATTGTAAAGATATTTGCAGCACGTCTGCCTGCATTGCACACTCAAACTTTTTTTAACTAAGCCATTATACTAGCAAACAGTCAGTGTACCTAGTGGCATACAAGAAGTGGCTATTGTACTTTTGTCTATTCACACTATTGTAAAGATATTTGCAGCACGTCTGCCTGCATTGCACACTCCAACTTTTTTTAACTAAGCCATTATGCTAGCAAACAGTCAGTGTACCTAGTGGCATCCTAAACGTGGCTATTGGACTTTTGTCTATTCACACTATTGTAAAGATATTTGCAGCACGTCTGCCTGCATTGCACACTCAAACTCTTTTTAACTAAGCCATTATACTAGCAAACAGTCAGTGTACCTAGTGGCAGACAAGAAGTGGCTATTGTACTTTTGTCTATTCACACTATTGTAAAGATATTTGCAGCACGTCTGCCTGCATTGCACACTCCAACTTTTTTTAACTAAGCCATTATGCTAGCAAACAGTCAGTGTACCTAGTGGCATCCTAAACGTGGCTATTGGACTTTTGTCTATTCACACTATTGTAAAGATATTTGCAGCACGTCTGCCTGCATTGCACACTCAAACTTTTTTTAACTAAGCCATTATACTAGCAAACAGTCAGTGTACCTAGTGGCATCCTAAACGTGGCTATTGTACTTTTGTCTATTCACACTATTGTAAAGATATTTGCAGCACGTCTGCCTGCATTGCACACTCGAACTCTTTTTAACTAAGCCATTATACTAGCAAACAGTCAGTGTACCTAGTGGCATACAAGAAGTGGCTATTGTACTTTTGTCTATTCACACTATTGTAAAGATATTTGCAGCACGTCTGCCTGCATTGCACACTCCAACTTTTTTTAACTAAGCCATTATGCTAGCAAACAGTCAGTGTACCTAGTGGCATCCTAAACGTGGCTATTGGACTTTTGTCTATTCACACTATTGTAAAGATATTTGCAGCACGTCTGCCTGCATTGCACACTCAAACTCTTTTTAACTAAGCCATTATACTAGCAAACAGTCAGTGTACCTAGTGGCAGACAAGAAGTGGCTATTGTACTTTTGTCTATTCACACTATTGTAAAGATATTTGCAGCACGTCTGCCTGCATTGCACACTCAAACTCTTTTTAACTAAGCCATTATACTAGCAAACAGTCAGTGTACCTAGTGGCATACAAGAAGTGGCTATTGTACTTTTGTCTATTCACACTATTGTAAAGATATTTGCAGCACGTCTGCCTGCATTGCACACTCCAACTTTTTTTTAACTAAGCCATTATGCTAGCAAACAGTCAGTGTACCTAGTGGCATCCTAAACGTGGCTATTGGACTTTTGTCTATTCACACTATTGTAAAGATATTTGCAGCACGTCTGCCTGCATTGCACACTCAAACTTTTTTTAACTAAGCCATTATACTAGCAAACAGTCAGTGTACCTAGTGGCATCCTAAACGTGGCTATTGTACTTTTGTCTATTCACACTATTGTAAAGATATTTGCAGCACGTCTGCCTGCATTGCACACTCAAACTCTTTTTAACTAAGCCATTATACTAGCAAACAGTCAGTGTACCTAGTGGCATACAAGAAGTGGCTATTGTACTTTTGTCTATTCACACTATTGTAAAGATATTTGCAGCACGTCTGCCTGCATTGCACACTCAAACTCTTTTTAACTAAGCCATTATACTAGCAAACAGTCAGTGTACCTAGTGGCATACAAGAAGTGGCTATTGTACTTTTGTCTATTCACACTATTGTAAAGATATTTGCAGCATGTCTGCCTGCATTGCACAGTCCAACTTTTTTTAACTAAGCCATTATACTAGCAAACAGTCAGTGTACCTAGTGGCCTCCTAAACGTGGCTATTGTACTTTTGTCTATTCACACTATTGTAAAGATATTTGCAGCACGTCTGCCTGCATTGCACACTCAAACTCTTTTTAACTAAGCCATTATGCTAGCAAACAGTCAGTGTACCTAGTGGCATCCTAAACGTGGCTATTGGACTTTTGTCTATTCACACTATTGTAAAGATATTTGCAGCACGTCTGCCTGCATTGCACACTCCAACTTTTTTTTAACTAAGCCATTATGCTAGCAAACAGTCAGTGTACCTAGTGGCATCCTAAACGTGGCTATTGTACTTTTGTCTATTCACACTATTGTAAAGATATTTGCAGCACGTCTGCCTGCATTGCACACTCAAACTCTTTTTAACTAAGCCATTATACTAGCAAACAGTCAGTGTACCTAGTGGCATACAAGAAGTGGCTATTGTACTTTTGTCTATTCACACTATTGTAAAGATATTTGCAGCACGTCTGCCTGCATTGCACACTCCAACTTTTTTTAACTAAGCCATTATGCTAGCAAACAGTCAGTGTACCTAGTGGCATCCTAAACGTGGCTATTGGACTTTTGTCTATTCACACTATTGTAAAGATATTTGCAGCACGTCTGCCTGCATTGCACACTCAAACTCTTTTTAACTAAGCCATTATACTAGCAAACAGTCAGTGTACCTAGTGGCAGACAAGAAGTGGCTATTGTACTTTTGTCTATTCACACTATTGTAAAGATATTTGCAGCACGTCTGCCTGCATTGCACACTCAAACTCTTTTTAACTAAGCCATTATGCTAGCAAACAGTCAGTGTACCTAGTGGCATCCTAAACGTGGCTATTGGACTTTTGTCTATTCACACTATTGTAAAGATATTTGCAGCACGTCTGCCTGCATTGCACACTCAAACTTTTTTTAACTAAGCCATTATACTAGCAAACAGTCAGTGTACCTAGTGGCATCCTAAACGTGGCTATTGTACTTTTGTCTATTCACACTATTGTAAAGATATTTGCAGCACGTCTGCCTGCATTGCACACTCGAACTCTTTTTAACTAAGCCATTATACTAGCAAACAGTCAGTGTACCTAGTGGCATACAAGAAGTGGCTATTGTACTTTTGTCTATTCACACTATTGTAAAGATATTTGCAGCACGTCTGCCTGCATTGCACACTCCAACTTTTTTTAACTAAGCCATTATGCTAGCAAACAGTCAGTGTACCTAGTGGCATCCTAAACGTGGCTATTGGACTTTTGTCTATTCACACTATTGTAAAGATATTTGCAGCACGTCTGCCTGCATTGCACACTCAAACTCTTTTTAACTAAGCCATTATACTAGCAAACAGTCAGTGTACCTAGTGGCAGACAAGAAGTGGCTATTGTACTTTTGTCTATTCACACTATTGTAAAGATATTTGCAGCACGTCTGCCTGCATTGCACACTCAAACTCTTTTTAACTAAGCCATTATGCTAGCAAACAGTCAGTGTACCTAGTGGCATCCTAAACGTGGCTATTGGACTTTTGTCTATTCACACTATTGTAAAGATATTTGCAGCACGTCTGCCTGCATTGCACACTCAAACTTTTTTTAACTAAGCCATTATACTAGCAAACAGTCAGTGTACCTAGTGGCATCCTAAACGTGGCTATTGTACTTTTGTCTATTCACACTATTGTAAAGATATTTGCAGCACGTCTGCCTGCATTGCACACTCGAACTCTTTTTAACTAAGCCATTATACTAGCAAACAGTCAGTGTACCTAGTGGCATACAAGAAGTGGCTATTGTACTTTTGTCTATTCACACTATTGTAAAGATATTTGCAGCATGTCTGCCTGCATTGCACAGTCCAACTTTTTTTTAACTAAGCCATTATACTAGCAAACAGTCAGTGTACCTAGTGGCCTCCTAAACGTGGCTATTGTACTTTTGTCTATTCACACTATTGTAAAGATATTTGCAGCACGTCTGCCTGCATTGCACACTCAAACTCTTTTTAACTAAGCCATTATGCTAGCAAACAGTCAGTGTACCTAGTGGCATCCTAAACGTGGCTATTGGACTTTTGTCTATTCACACTATTGTAAAGATATTTGCAGCATGTCTGCCTGCATTGCACACTCCAACTTTTTTTAACTAAGCCATTATGCTAGCAAACAGTCAGTGTACCTAGTGGCATCCTAAACGTGGCTATTGTACTTTTGTCTATTCACACTATTGTAAAGATATTTGCAGCACGTCTGCCTGCATTGCACACTCAAACTCTTTTTAACTAAGCCATTATGCTAGCAAACAGTCAGTGTACCTAGTGGCATCCTAAACGTGGCTATTGGACTTTTGTCTAGTCACACTAGTGCAAATCTATGTGCAGCACCTCTGCATGACACCCTCCTGCTCTGTTTTTAATAAGCTATAATGATAGCAAAAAATACTGCCATTTAGTGGCATCATAGAACTGGCTGTTGTATTCCATTAGTGCCCCACTGGTGCCAAGCTATTTCTAGCACATCTGCATGACACTCTCCTGCTCTGTTTTTAATAAGCTATAATGATAGCAAAAAATACTGCCATTTAGTGGCATCATAGAACTGGCTGTTGTATTCCATTAGTGCCCCACTGGTGCCAAGCTATTTCTAGCACCTCTGCATGACACCCTCCTGCTCTGTTTTTAATAAGCTATAATGATAGCAAAAAATACTGCCATTTAGTGGCATCATAGAACTGGCTGTTGTATTCCATTAGTGCCCCACTGGTGACAAGCTATTTATAGCACCTCTACATGACACCCTCATGCACATTTTGCTACGCTAATGTTATAGCAAACTCATGGAATTCATTGCTGCATTTGATAATTCGGAGGGATAGAAAGTCAGGCTTCCTTTAGCTTTTCCTTCTGTTCATAGACAGCATCTCCAAGAGCAATTTCCCCTCCACGTCTAAGTGTGGAGAGGCAGCTAGTGCGCATGCGTGTGCCGATTTACCCCAGCTGCAGCCTAATTACAGTGTTTCGCCTAGTGAGTATGCTCAGCCTGACTGTGTTATTCCTGACGCTAAGTCTTCATTTCGGGATACAGCGCATGCTCCCACACTAAGTGTGAAAAGCCTCTTTGCACAGGTGCTTGCATTCCGTGCCGGGTCTAAGTCCTGTTTTGTGCCTAGACACCATGCTAAAGCTGATAGTCTTTTTTCAGAGACTGTATTTCATGCTACTGAGCATGCTCAGGCACTTACTGCATCAGAGACTAGGTCCGGTAATGAACTCTTTGGCCCTGCCCCTGATGTGGGGGGGCACATATAGACCACAGGGCATCAGGTGTCCTCCCAAATGGCTTGCAGAGGCCCACCCCTATGACTTTTCACCGCATTATTGATGGTCAGACGATGACTGGTGAGGTGTTTGGGTCATGGCAGCCATGAGGTCATCATTGAAGTTGCGGTTCCAAATAGGACGCTAGTTATGCCACTCATGACGTGTCACTCTACTTTTGTCTCCAGGAGGTGCATTGTGGTTCACCCTGGTTTGGGGCGGACCCAGGTTATAAAAGGGGCTGGAGCCAACAAGGAGGTGCGCAGTCTTATATTATGCTCCGAAAGAGCACACCTCCATGTGTTGAACCCATTGCGGCTTTAGGCCAGAGGTAGGCAATGATAGGGTGTCGATGCAGGCCACCACCACAGTTGGTAACGCAGAACGGTTAAGACCAGCTCCTGTCCTACCAGTCCTGCTTGTGCAGCCCAGTGGCATTAACAGGCCTGCTGCTGCTGATGCGCCTGCTGTCCACAGGTGTGCCCCTACGCACACGGTCAGCGTACTCAATGGCCCCTGTGTTGTTAACAGGGAGTTCCTGGGCTGGGTGGGCATGTGGACCCTGTGACGCTAACAGGGCTCACAGTCTCCAGATCCGAATGGCGTCTAACTCGGTTCAGGCTACTATTAGTTTCATAGTCACACAGCTCTGTATCCTCCACCAAACCTTCCAGTTGCCAACCTCTCCTTTTCCAACTGGGAGCACGGTGGACACTGACTGCTGATGGGGATATATACCTTTCTCTTTCTTTTCTTATTAATTTTCGTTATATAGCGGTAACATAGTATATACCACTTTATCCAAATCTGCCAGTCCCACTGTAACAGATGGTGTTTCTTCAGCAAATGTTACTGTTGCTTAACCACCAAATCCACGGACCAAAACTTTTTTCCCCTTTCCAACACACCTGTTCCCCTTTCCACCAGCATCTGTCCTTTTTCAACTCATTTTGGTATATGACCAAAAGTGCAACTCTGCAGGGACACCGTACTCAACGCCATCTCAGCACAGCAGCCATCCCTCGGTCCCTCCGATGTGGACAAGTAAAAGACCATTTCCTCCTATCCATGACAAAGCGTTGAGATTCACTCTGTGCAGCACTGGTGTTTAGTGGAAAAGTAGATCTAAGATTGCGTACAACATTCTGCAGATACTCCTGTATACGTGCGTCCATTTCTATGGCAGGAATTATTTTGCCAAATTTTGTCTTGTACCGGGGATGTAACAGTGTGGCAACCCAGTATTCTGGATTACTTTGAATTCGTACAATCCGAGGGTCATGTTGTAGGTAGTGCAGCAAGAAGCCGCTCATGTGTCTTGTGCATCCAGGAGGACCAAGTCCTTGGTGTGTTGGTGGCAGAGAGGTGAGAATCGTGCCTCCTTCCTCTGCCCTCTCCCCACAACCTCGCACAACCGAAATGTGAGCAAGCTCTCACTCATCTGCTGAGTCTTCCATGCCCATCGCCAGTTCGTCCTCCATTTCTTCATGGGCTCCTGCACCTTCCTCAACACTTTTTGCTGATACTATGCGCCCTTGTTAATCCCTCTCCCTCACCATGACTGCCGCATAGGTGCCGCTGACCATCTGGACCTCGTAGATCTTGTTATCCCTTCCGCATATGACTCCTCCTGTACTTCCTCCCCTTCCTCTTGTCCCAACACCTGACTCCGAATAATAATTACAGTGCGCTCCATCATGTAGATGACCAGAATTGTCACGCTGAGAAAGACATTGCCAGTGCTAAACATCTTCGTCGACATTTGTAAACTGTGTAGCAGGGTGCATAGGTCCTTGATCTGACACCACTCCAGCAGCGTGATCTGCACCACCTCTGGATCAAGTTATCCCAGGCTATATGTCATAACGTATTGCAGCAGGGTTCGGCGTTGCTGCCACAAACGCTGCAACATGTGCAGATTCAAATTCCTGCGTGTGGGCACATCGCATTTCAGGCGTTTAACCACCAGACCTAAAGACTTCTGTAGCGACGAAAGGTGTTGAGCTGCTGTGTGCGCACGATGGAAGTGAGCACATAGCAGCGTGCCCGCTGCACAAGGCCATGTAGGCCGTGGTGGTGTTTTAAAAATTGCTGGAGAATTAGGTTCAACACGTGAGCCATACAAGGCACGTGTGTCACATTGCCCTGACGATGGCCCGCAGCCAGGTTTGCATCATTGCCGCACACGGCTGTTAAGTCACCAACGGAGTCCGCTCCGTCAATTTGTACTCCGGTCGCCAGGTGACAACGTGTTCCTTTCATGAATAGTGCTGATGATGGGAGAGGAGTCGATGCCAGCGGCGCAGGTGGACGCAGGTTATGCTCACCCACTGGGCTGCATTACCTTGACAGATGCAGAATCTCTGGCTGAATGTAGCTGGTGGGTATCTCACAGATGAAATACCATCATTCAGCTACAACCAATGGGAAGACACCACACCCTTTTTTATGCCCATCCTGTCTGCAGACCACTGCCAGACATAGCTATGACCTCTGGTTACTTTTACCCCCAGTACAGTTTTATGATTTTGTGTGCTTGTTACCTGACTACTTTTCCTGCTTGCTGTTTATGTACCTTGTTGGCCGATCCGCATTTCACCTCTGCTTGTTTTCTGATTAAGTCCTGGCCGTCCCATTCTGTTCCTGTTCCTCAATTAATGTTTTGACCCTGCCTGACTACTATTCTCTGGAACTGCAGCCTTCCACAGGTATTAATCACCTTGGGCCCTGTGCAATTCCTAATCCCTGTATAGGGGTTAAAGGGTTTCAGGGTTCTAGGGGTCCTGCTTGGTGAGTGGCTTCCCTCTAGCCTATCATTAACAGCCCATCTGAGTGTGTGGATCAAGGAAGGCGTTACACCGTGCTCTCTGCAGAAGGCCATGTGGGCCAGGATAGTGCTTTAAAAATTGCTGGACAACCAGGTTCAACACGTGAACCACACAAGCCATGTGTGTCACATTGTCACAGCGAAGGGCTGCACCCATGTTTGCATCATTGTCGCACCCGGCCTTCCCTGGCTGCTGGTTGAGTGGAGACAACCATTGATGAAACTCGGTATCCAGAGCTAACCGTCCACAACTTCTCAGCGGTGTGACTCACATTTCCCATACATTTCAAAGTAAAACTTTGACCGCCTGATGGCATTGAGCTCTGCTGCCAGCATAGTAAGGAGGTGTGTGGTAGTCCTTGTGCGCAGTTACAAGGAAGGGTGGCCTGACCACACAGGGTTTGCGCCAAGGTGGAGGACCCACACGAGGTTGAAGAGGCAGAAGCAGTGTATTAACTTCTACATACAGAAGAAGGATTGAAACAACTCGTGGGGACGGCAAGACTTGTACAGCAGACCCTTCTCCATCTCTCACCATAGTTTGCCAGTGCCCAGTCAGTGACATGTAATGACCCTGTCTATGCTTACTGGTCCAAGTATCTGTGTTGAAATGCACCCTGTCGCACACAGAGTTTCTCAAGGAAGTGGTGATGTTGTGTGCGACATGCTGGTGTAGCGCGGGCATGCTTTTCTTGGAGAAGCAGTGGTGATTGGGCATCTTGTACTGGATCACAGCGACAGACATAAGGTCTCTAAAATCCTGTGTGTCCACTAGGCGGAAAGGCAGCATTTCGGTAGCCAACAGCTTACAGAGGGATAGAGTCAACCTCTTAGCTTTGTCATGGGTCGCAGGAAGTGGCCTTTTATTTGACCACATCTGAGGGACAGAGATCTGGCTGCTGTGTGTAGACGGTGTTGAGTAGGGTGTCCCTGGAAAAATGCAGGTTTGTGAGGAAAGTGCAGGCGGAGACATGATGTTGCCTTCATCCAACGTTGGTGCTATCGATGTCTGAGAGAGCTGTACACACTCACTTGTTTCCCCTTCCAAACCAACTGACGACCTACCAAGCAAACTGCCTGTTGCGGTTACAGTGGTGGAAGTTGTGGGTGGAAAAACAGGTGTGACAGCTGTCCCCACAGTCCTAGAAGATGACGAGCGCGCGGATGCACTGGAAGGGGCAGGCGGTGGATGGTTCGCTCCGCTAGGCCGCATTGCAGCACGGTGAGCTTCCCACCGGGCCATATGATATTTATTCATGTGACGATTCATGGAAGAAGTTGTCAAACTGCTGAGGTTTTGACCTCTACTAAGAGAACCATGACAAATTTTACAGATCACATAATTTGGGCGATCTTTTTCTATGTCAAAAAAGGACCAGGCTAGGCAAGGCTTAGAGGCCATGCGACCTGTTGATCCACCCCGAATAATGCTCAGAGGCAGAGTGGTGGCTGAGGATGCAGTTGTAGACGTGCTACCAGTGCTCCGACTCTGTCCAGGAAGGCGCAAGGTAACTTCGTCGTCGGTTGCATCCTCCTCCACCGCCTCTGTTGACCTCCTCGAGTGTCTGACTGTGGGTTGACAGTAGGTGGGATCTAGAACTTCATCATCAATTGTTGTGTTTGCACTCCCCTCCCCCTCAGACCGAGCCTCTTCTTGCCCTGACCGAATATTTAAGTTGTCATCCCAATCGGGTATCTGCGTCTCATCTTCATCAGTATGTTCCTCATTGTCTATAACCACAGGTGTTGGAAAGGCAGCATTTTGGTAGCCAACAGTTTGCAGATGCTGAAAGTCAACCTCCAAGCCATGTCATGCCCTTCTAAAAGCATGTAAAACACAGCGAGGGGACTCCAACCACAGTCTCCCTCGTTTCCACTAACTGGGCCACACACACCCCACTTGACTGGCATTGGTTGACCCCCCTTTTGTAAAAGAAAAAGATGCTTTGCATGAAGCACTCTCAAAAATACGCGTGCCTTTCCCGTCCCCTGGCTGACCCAGGGGAAGAAAAGTCCTCTGAGAGCCATGAGTTGTTCATCTTGGTTCTTTTAGAAACACAGCGAGGGGACTCCAACCACAGTCTCCCTCGTTTCCACTAACTGGGCCACACACACCCCACTTGACTGGCATCGGTTGACCCCCCTTTTGAAAAAGAAAAAGATGCTTTGCATGAAGCACTCTCAAAAATACGCGTGCCTTTCACCTCCCCTGGCTGACCCAGGGGAAGAAAAGTCCTCTGAGAGCCATGACTTGTTCATCTTGGTTCTTTTAGAAACACAGCGAGGGGACTCCAACCACAGTCTCCCTCGTTTCCACTAACTGGGCCACACACACCCCACTTGACTGGCATCGGTTGAGCCCCCTTTTGAAAAAGAAAAAGATGCTTTGCATGAAGCACTCTCAAAAATACGCGTGCCTTTCCCGTCCCCTGGCTGACCCAGGGGAAGAAAAGTCCTCTGAGAGCCATGACTTGTTCATCTTGGTTCTTTTAGAAACACAGCGAGGGGACTCCAACCACAGTCTCCCTCGTTTCCACTAACTGGGCCACACACACCCCACTTGACTGGCATCGGTTGACCCCCCTTTTGAAAAAGAAAAAGATGCTTTGCATGAAGCACTCTCAAAAATACGCGTGCCTTTCCCGTCCCCTGGCTGACCCAGGGGAAGAAAAGTCCTCTGAGAGCCATGACTTGTTCATCTTGGTTCTTTTAGAAACACAGCGAGGGGACTCCAACCACAGTCTCCCTCGTTTCCACTAATTGGGCCACACACACCCCACTTGACTGGCATCAATTGACCCCCATTTTCAAGATGAAAAAGATGCTTTGCATGAAGCACTCTCAAAAATACGCGTGCCTTTCCCGTCCCCTGGCTGACCAAGGGGAAGAAAAGTCCTCTGAGAGCCATGACTTGTTCATCTTGGTTCTTTTAGAGACACAGCGAGGGGACTCCAACCACAGTCTCCCTCGTTTCCACTAACTGGGCCACACACACGCCACTTGACTGGCATCGGTTGAGCCCCCTTTTGAAAAAGAAAAAGATGCTTTGCATGAAGCACTCTCAAAAATACGCGTGCCTTTCCCGTCCCCTGGCTGACCCAGGGGAAGAAAAGTCCTCTGAGAGCCATGACTTGTTCATCTTGGTTCTTTTAGAGACACAGCGAGGGGACTCCAACCACAGTCTCCCTCGTTTCCACTAACTGGGCCACACACACCCCACTTGACTGGCATCGGTTGAGCCCCCTTTTGAAAAAGAAAAAGATGCTTTGCATGAAGCACTCTCAAAAATACGCGTGCCTTTCCCGTCCCCTGGCTGACCCCGGGGGAAGAAAAGTCCTCTGAGAGCCATGACTTGTTCATCTTGGTTCTTTTAGAGACACAGCGAGGGGACTCCAACCACAGTCTCCCTCGTTTCCACTAACTGGGCCATACACACGCCACTTGACTGGCATCGGTTGAGCCCCCTTTTGAAAAAGAAAAAGATGCTTTGCATGAAGCACTCTCAAAAATACGTGTGCCTTTCCCGTCCCCTGGCTGACCCAGGAGAAGAAAAGTCCTCTGAGAGCCATGACTTGTTCATCTTGGTTCTTTTAGAGACACAGCGAGGGGACTCCAACCACAGTCTCCCTCGTTTCCACTAACTGGGCCACACACACCCCACTTGACTGGCATCGGTTGAGCCCCCTTTTGAAAAAGAAAAAGATGCTTTGCATGAAGCACTCTCAAAAATACGCGTGCCTTTCCCGTCCCCTGGCTGACCCAGGGGAAGAAAAGTCCTCTGAGAGCCATGACTTGTTCATCTTGGTTCTTTTAGAGACACAGCGAGGGGACTCCAACCACAGTCTCCCTCGTTTCCACTAACTGGGCCACACACACGCCACTTGACTGGCATCGGTTGAGCCCCCTTTTGAAAAAGAAAAAGATGCTTTGCATGAAGCACTCTCAAAAATACGCGTGCCTTTCCCGTCCCCTGGCTGACCCAGGGGAAGAAAAGTCCTCTGAGAGCCATGACTTGTTCATCTTGGTTCTTTTAGAGACACAGCGAGGGGACTCCAACCACAGTCTCCCTCGTTTCCACTAACTGGGCCACACACACGCCACTTGACTGGCATCGGTTGAGCCCCCTTTTGAAAAAGAAAAAGATGCTTTGCATGAAGCACTCTCAAAAATACGCGTGCCTTTCCCGTCCCCTGGCTGACCCAGGGGAAGAAAAGTCCTCTGAGAGCCATGACTTGTTCATCTTGGTTCTTTTAGAGACACAGCGAGGGGACTCCAACCACAGTCTCCCTCGTTTCCACTAACTGGGCCACACACACGCCACTTGACTGGCATCGGTTGAGCCCCCTTTTGAAAAAGAAAAAGATGCTTTGCATGAAGCACTCTCAAAAATACACGTGCCTTTCCCGTCCCCTGGCTGACCCAGGGGAAGAAAAGTCCTCTGAGAGCCATGACTTGTTCATCTTGGTTCTTTTAGAGACACAGCGAGGGGACTCCAACCACAGTCTCCCTCGTTTCCACTAACTGGGCCACACACACGCCACTTGACTGGCATCGGTTGAGCCCCCTTTTGAAAAAGAAAAAGATGCTTTGCATGAAGCACTCTCAAAAATACGCGTGCCTTTCCCGTCCCCTGGCTGACCCAGGGGAAGAAAAGTCCTCTGAGAGCCATGACTTGTTCATCTTGGTTCTTTTAGAGACACAGCGAGGGGACTCCAACCACAGTCTCCCTCGTTTCCACTAACTGGGCCACACACACCCCACTTGACTGGCATCGGTTGAGCCCCCTTTTGAAAAAGAAAAAGATGCTTTGCATGAAGCACTCTCAAAAATACGCGTGCCTTTCCCGTCCCCTGGCTGACCCAGGGGAAGAAAAGTCCTCTGAGAGCCATGACTTGTTCATCTTGGTTCTTTTAGAGACACAGCGAGGGGACTCCAACCACAGTCTCCCTCGTTTCCACTAACTGGGCCACACACACGCCACTTGACTGGCATCGGTTGAGCCCCCTTTTGAAAAAGAAAAAGATGCTTTGCATGAAGCACTCTCAAAAATACGCGTGCCTTTCCCGTCCCCTGGCTGACCCAGGGGAAGAAAAGTCCTCTGAGAGCCATGACTTGTTCATCTTGGTTCTTTTAGAGACACAGCGAGGGGACTCCAACCACAGTCTCCCTCGTTTCCACTAACTGGGCCACACACACCCCACTTGACTGGCATCGGTTGAGCCCCCTTTTGAAAAAGAAAAAGATGCTTTGCATGAAGCACTCTCAAAAATACGCGTGCCTTTCCCGTCCCCTGGCTGACCCAGGGGAAGAAAAGTCCTCTGAGAGCCATGACTTGTTCATCTTGGTTCTTTTAGAGACACAGCGAGGGGACTCCAACCACAGTCTCCCTCGTTTCCACTAACTGGGCCACACACACGCCACTTGACTGGCATCGGTTGAGCCCCCTTTTGAAAAAGAAAAAGATGCTTTGCATGAAGCACTCTCAAAAATACGCGTGCCTTTCCTGTCCCCTGGCTGACCCAGGGGAAGAAAAGTCCTCTGAGAGCCATGACTTGTTCATCTTGGTTCTTTTAGAGACACAGCGAGGGGACTCCAACCACAGTCTCCCTCATTTCCACTAACTGGGCCACACACACCCCACTTGACTGGCATCGGTTGAGCCCCCTTTTGAAAAAGAAAAAGATGCTTTGCATGAAGCACTCTCAAAAATACGCGTGCCTTTCCCGTCCCCTGGCTGACCCAGGGGAAGAAAAGTCCTCTGAGAGCCATGACTTGTTCATCTTGGTTCTTTTAGAGACACAGCGAGGGGACTCCAACCACAGTCTCCCTCGTTTCCACTAACTGGGCCACACACACGCCACTTGACTGGCATCGGTTGAGCCCCCTTTTGAAAAAGAAAAAGATGCTTTGCATGAAGCACTCTCAAAAATACGCGTGCCTTTCCCGTCCCCTGGCTGACCCAGGGGAAGAAAAGTCCTCTGAGAGCCATGACTTGTTCATCTTGGTTCTTTTAGAGACACAGCGAGGGGACTCCAACCACAGTCTCCCTCGTTTCCACTAACTGGGCCACACACACGCCACTTGACTGGCATCGGTTGAGCCCCCTTTTGAAAAAGAAAAAGATGCTTTGCATGAAGCACTCTCAAAAATACGCGTGCCTTTCCCGTCCCCTGGCTGACCCAGGGGAAGAAAAGTCCTCTGAGAGCCATGTCCACATTGTCAGTGGACAGACACGTGTGCTTATCTGCCAGCAGACCCCCAGCAGCACTGAAGACAGGTTCCGAGAGAACACTGGCTGCAGGACACGACAAGATCCCCAAGGCGTACGTGGCGAGCTCAGGCAATTTATCCAGATTGCAAGCCTAAAATGAGCAGGGCTCAAGTTGCACATTAATGGAATCGATGTTTCCTTGCATATACTCATATATCTGTGTGCCCTCCTCTTTTTCCTTGTCCAGCTCTTTTGTTTTCGCATGAGTATATGTCCTTGTCACTTTCCCATGTGTTGTGAGTTGTTTGTCACCTTTTGGACACCTTTGAGGGTGTTTTCTAGGTGTTTTTCTGTGTTTGTGATTGCCTGCCATTGTTTCCTATTGGCTCGAGTTCGGTTCGTCGAACGTTCGACGAGCCGAACTCGAACGGGAGCTCCGTTCGGCGAACCGACCTCGAGCCGAACCGGGACCGGTTCGCTCATCTCTATTCCTGAGGTCTCAGGGGCAGGAACACAACAGAACAGTGCTGACAGTTGACAGTGGAGGAGTGTGCAGCACAGCGGAGTCAGGGGTAGGGGCCCCTGGACTACCGGACTAGGTGGCAGACGGCAAGCAGGACCATAGGCGACAGAGATCCGGTCGCGGGAGACCTAAAGTGGACCGGGACAGGGTAGTGGCCCGCCGGTGCCGACAGCGGGAATCCGGTCCGGAGGCCGTGCATAGATGGGGTGTCTGGACCTTAGGGTGAAAAAGGTTGCAAGCCCCTTGTCAATTGACCAGCTGAGGACGAGGTTTCAGGCCTTGTTCTACAGAAGCCCAGAGAGCGAAAAAGAAGCCCAACGTGGGGGATAGAGTGTCCGTCAGATCCCACAGAGATCCCAAGGGTCATATTTCGCGGGCCACAGATCCCAACATACACAGTACCGGGAGTGGACTTCCCCCGTTCCAAGCGGGGTTGTCCCATTGAAGACACAAACATTGAGTGCAGGAGGAAGGGACCCCTGTTTGCTACACCTGGGTGTGGGACCCGAATACACCCGCCGGAGGCGACTGGTCACTGGCAATTTGGTTTACCACTGTGTTTGTGTGCAATTCTTTGAACTGTGAGTACACCATCCATCCCCGGTCCAACCCTGAACACCATCCTCAGCAGTCATTGCTCCCGTACCCCCCGGCCCCGGGACTACACCTCCCCTACCCGTGGAGGGGATTCCATCCAGCTGCCCCGCTCCATCAGCCCCGGGCGTCCCATCACCAGGCAGCGACAGTGCCACCAGCTCTCACCGCAACCCACAGGTGGCGTCACTAACAAAAACTCTCTCCCCTGTAAATACCCCCCTTTTCTACGGTTGTGAGGACGGGCGGCTGTACGAGCCCATGTCTGGCTACCACTCGAGCCACAGTAATGAACCCGGATCCGAGCAGCCCCTGCAGCGGCCCGGCCCCCGTCCGCAACACACACATATGCAAACACACAAATATATAGACACATATATATACATATATATAGACGCACATATATACACATATCTATACACACATATTTACAGTGCTGGCCAAAAGTATTGGCACCCCTGCAATTCTGTCAGATAATACTCAGTTTCTTCCTGAAAATGATTGCAATCACAAATTCTTTGGTATTATCTTCATTTAATTTGTCTTCAATGAAAAAAAAAATTAAAATTTGTCATAAAGCCAAATTGGATATAATTCCACACCAAACATAAAAAAGGGGGTGGACAAAGTATTGGCACTGTTTGAAAAATCATGTGATGCTTCTCTAATTTGTGTAATTAACAGCACCTGTGACTTACCTGTGGCACCTAACAGGTGTTGGCAATAACTAAATCACACTTGCAGCCAGTTGACATCGATTAAAGTTGACTCAACCTCTGTCCTGTGTCCTTGTGTGTACCACATTCAGCATGGAGAAAAGAAAGAAGACCAAAGAACTGTCTGAGGACTTGAGAATCCAAATTGTGAGAAAGCATGAGCAATCTCAAGGCTACAAATCCATCGCCAAAGACCTGAAAGTTCCTGTGTCTACGGTGCGCAGTGTCATCAAGAAGTTTAAAGCCCATGGCACTGTGGCTAACCTCCCTAGATGTGGAAGGAAAAGAAAAATTGACGAGAGATTTCAACGCAAGATTGTGCGGATAGTGGATAAAGAACCTCTACTAACATCCAATGCGGATGGTGGATAAAGAACCTCTACTAACATCCAAACAAGTTCAAGCTGCCCTGCAGTCCGAGGGTACAACAGTGTCAACCCGTACTATCCGTCGGCGTCTGAATGAAAAGGGACTGTATGGTAGGATGCCCAGGAAGACCCCACTTCTTACCCCGAGACATAAAAAAGCCAGGCTGGAGTTTGCCAAAACTTACCTGAGAAAGCCTAAAACATTTTGAAAAAAAAGTTCTCTGGTCAGATGAGACAAAAGTAGAGCTTTTTGGGAAAATCCATCAACATAGAATTTACAGGAAAAAAAAAGAGGCATTCAAAGAAAAGAACACGGTCCCTACAGTCAAACATGGCGGAGGTTCCCTGATGTTTTGGGGTTGCTTTGCTGCCTCTGGTACTAGACTGCTTGACCGTGTGCATGGCACTATGAAGTCTGAAGACTACCAACAAATTTTGCAGCATAATGTAGGGCCCAGTGTGAGAAAGCTGGGTCTCCCTCAGAGGTCATGGGTCTTCCAGCAGGACAATGACCCAAAACACACTTCAAAAAGCACTAGAAAATGGTTTGAGAGAAAGCACTGGAGACTACTAAAGTGGCCAGCAATGAGTCCAGACCTGAACCCCATAGAACACCTGTGGAGTGATCTCACAATGGCAGTTTGGAGAAGGCCCCCTTCAAATCTCAGGGACCTGGAGCAGTTTGCCAAAGAAGAATGGTCTAAAATTCCTGCAGAGCATTGTAAGAAACTCATTGATGATTACCGGAAGCGGTTGTGCGCAGTTATTTTGGCTAAAGGTTGTGCAACCAAGTATTAGGCTAAGGGTGCCAATACTTTTGTCTGGCCCATTTTTGGAGTTTTGTATGAAATGATCAATGATTTGATTTTTGTTTCATTCTCTTTTGTGTTTTTTCATTGCAAGCAAAATAAATGAAGATAATAATACCAAAGAATTTGTGATTGCAATCATTTTCAGGAAGAAACTGAGTATTCTCTGACAGAATTGCAGGGGTGCCAATACTTTTGGCCAGCACTGTACATATAAAGGGTGGTCCAAAAGTAGGTGGACAGTATGCGTAAGGCTACATGCGCACGCTGCATCTTTTTATGTTCACAAACTGCAGCAAAAAACTGCAGCCTTAAGAAAACGCACCGAAAGCGCAGCAAAAACGCACCTACAATTACAAGCAATTTTTGTGACATTTCCAGGCTGTCTCTGACCAGGTGCAGTTTTGGCTGCAGTTTGTGAACACAAAACGATGCAGCGTGTGCACATAGCCTAAAGAGTACTTTACATGCTGCGACATCGCTAGCGATCTCATTAGCGATGTGAAATTCTAGATCGCAAGTGCGATCTTTTGAGGTCGCACATAGGTAATTTTACGCATATGCGATCTCTAAATATCACACTTGCGATCTAGAATTTCACATCGCTAACAAGATCGCTAGCAATGTCCCAGCATGTAAAGTACCCTTTAGGCTATGTGCACACGCTGCATCCAGTACCTTGCAGAAATGAACGCATCCTCTGGCAGAATTTGTCATTGTCAAATTTGGTTTTGGCCACAAAAACGCAGGAAATACGCTTGTGTTTTTGCCGCGTTTTACATGCTTTTTCAGTGCTTTAAAATGGGATGCGTTTTCAATACAAAGACACATTCAAACCTTAGAAAATAAAACTTGCTATAAATCATACACAAAAATGTTAATTTTTAGAAAAAGATTATTGAGATTTCATATTTATTAATAAAATATAATTATTTTATTATTGGACTCTTTTTTTTTTTTTAAAGTAGGGCTGGATGTGAGGGCAAAAGGAAACGTCATGACCTCACTATCATGTCATAAACCCATGCTTTGATTTTGTCATTAAAGCATGTGTTTTGCATCATAAATGCATGAAAAACGCTAGGAATTTGATTTGGATGCGTTTTGATAATTCTCATTGACTTTAATGTTAGCAAAACGCAGCCAAAATGCCCATAAGAATTGACATGTTGCTTCTTCAAATGCAGAGATTTTGACAAATTTTTGACACCAAAAACGCAGCGTTTTTTTATGCACCGTGCGCACAAGAAATCCCTATTTCCCATAGACTTTGCCTGGAAATCAAAACGCATGCATTTTTGCATTAAAACGCTGCAGTTCAAAACGCTGCGGAAACTCATGAAAAAACGCAACGTGCGCACATGGTTTAATAGGGTTATCAAACATGGTGGAAAGTGAAAATGACTCAGTTGCCCTTAGCAACCAATCAGATTCCACTTTTCAGTCTTCACAAACACTTTGGAAAATGAAAGGTGGAATCTGATTGGTTGCTAAGGGCAACTGAGTCATTTTCACTTTCCACCATGTTTGATAACCCTATTAAACCATGTGCGCACGTTGCGTTTTTTTCATGAGTTTCCGCAGCGTTTTAATGCAAAAATGCATGCGTTTTGATTTCCAGGCAAAGATAACGCTATTACACATACTGTCCACCTACTTTTGGATGACCCTATATATACATTATATATATATATATATATATATATATATATATATATATATATGTATATATAACACACAGTTGTCGCGGGCGGGGAGGGCGCGCTGCGCTCACCCACTGCTCGGGTCCGGCTGCTGCTGCTACTGCTGCTCGGTGGTGGCTTGAGCGGTGGGCCAGATCCCGGGGACTCGAGCGGCGTTCCTCGCCCGTGAGTGAAAGGGGGTGGTTTGGGTTTAGGGATATTGTCCGTGACGCCACCCACGGTTGTGGTGAGATTGTGACACCACCGCTGCCCTGGACGGGGATCCCGGGAGCGATGACAGGGAGCAGCGCAGTTGTTGTTTTCCCCTCCGTGGGTAGGGGGTTGGTTGTCCCGGGGCCCTGTGAGGGTTAGGGATGGCAGGCGGGTTACGGGGCCTGGTGAGGGTGCAGGGTCGCGGGGGCAGCGCTGTGCCGCACGGCACGGTAGTACTCACTCAGCCAATCACGAAGACAAAGTCCTTGGTAAAACACACGGCTGGATGGACGGGGCCCACTGACGGCTGCGGTGGTTTCTGCTCCCGGTAGGTTGATGGTGACTGCCTTTCCCTGCACCTGTGTTGTGTTACGGTTCCAATGGCTTCCCACCGGTAACCCGCTCCCCAGCTTGGATGGATGCCGAGGGAGCCCCTTTTGCCCGCAGGCTCTGGCCCTGGGAACTGTAGCCTTGGCGGTGACTGTGTTTCCCTTCACGGTTTGAGCTGTCGCCTTCAATCGGGACTTGACTGCTGGGAAACCCCGGAGGTTCCCTTCGCTATCGGATTTGACAAATTGGACGGCGACTCCTAGCCTTGTCGGGGTCCGTAAGCCCTGCCGGATGGTGCTGACTTCTCTTTGCTCGCCGGTCCGGTACCGTCGGGCCACCGCCCGTCCACGGTCCTTACGGTTCGCTCCAATCGGCCTCTCCTGCAGACGGTCACCACCGTCTGCAAACCTTGCTGTACCGTCCGGGCCACACACCCGGACACGGTCAGTCAGTTGCTCTCTTGCCACTTCACTCCTCTCACTTTCCCTTACTCCACTTAACTCCAGACTACACTGAACTTCCTTTTCCTGCCTCCAGGACTGTGAACTCCTCGGTGGGCGGGACCAACCGCCTGGCCCACCCCCTGGTGTGGACATCAGCCCCTGGAGGGAGGCAACAAGGGTTTTTGTTTGACTTATGTGTGCCTAACCGGGGTGTGGGGTGTGTTGGTGTAGTTTTGTGACGACCTGGCTTGTCCAGGGCGCCACATTCCCCCTTAGTAAAATGCAGACCGTCCGCGGGCTGCCCGTCCAGCACCGGTTTTATTATTTTATTTTTTTTTTGGTTAATTGCAAAAGATAAAACGGTAAACATAAGCATTTTTAAATCTTCCCACATCGGGAGGTGCATCTCTTAAACGTTGCAAAATGGTACATTTTTATTAAAACAGTACGGCTTCCGCTCTCTCCCACCCAAACAACCTGGCCCTGATGCTGCCCCTAAGCAAATGGGCAGCACCCCTTGACCCCAGTCCAGCACCAGATTGCCCGAGTGGGTTCTGTCCCTTTCAGGGGACCCACGTCCATGGGGGACCCCTGAACCCCCCGGAGGATCGCCACCGGTTCCGGTGGTGGCTGGGCCCCAGCCTACTCCACTGCGGGCCCTTCCTCCAATCTGCCTCTCCGGAGGCGGCTACGGTTTTAGCCAACTAATTTTTATTTACATACCACAAGTTCGTGGTTGCCCTGCTAGTTCTCGGGCTTGTCCGTAGCAGTTTCTACGCATATTTGCAAACAGTCCCCACGGGGACAACAGTTGCCAGCAACGACCGGTTTAATCACAGCTCAATCAGGTGACATCTTCTGTTAATCAATCTTATCATTCAAAAACTTTAATCTATACACTCAACACAACTTTGCTGGTGGTCCCAACGGGGACAACTTTTAGGCGGAGGACCGCCGACTTTTCTGCTCATCCACGGTGTCGGCCGGAGGAGGGGGTTGGGTCCATGCTTGGACCTCCTGTCTGCCTCTCAGCTTCGCGTCCAAGGGAAACCAACCCCTCTCCCCGCAGTGCCTGGTGTATTGGACCAGGTCCCCCGGCATTAGGTTGCGGCCCGGATGGTCCTCCGGCAGATGGGCATGGGCGTCCCGTCGGGCGATAAAGATCTCGGCCTCCAGGCCCGGTTCGTATATAAATCCGTACCCCTGACGGACATCAAATCGTCTCACTTGCCCCTCATAGATTGGGCCCCGCACACGGAAGGTGGCCTGGCGAAGATTCTCTTTCTCCCGTATCGCACGGGCAACCAGCTCCGCCTTCTTCCTCTCTCTTTTGGCGATCTCCTGGCCCAGCGGTGTCGGCTCCCTGTCCCAATACGGGGCTGCTACGGGCCCCTGCGCACGGGTCGGGCCCTGCAAGACCTCCTTGACGCTGCCCACCACTGGCCGCCTAGGTGGGAGGTCCCGCAGTGACTTGGCCTGGGGTGCTGCTTTACAGCGGCAACCTGGCGCAACCTCAGCCGAGGTGTGGGGAATGGGCACAGGGATCCTCTCCCGCTGAGCCTCCGCCTCCTCCTGCATGAGACGGGCTGCCGGAGCTGGTACGGGGTCAGGCATGGTCACCGGTGCCTCCGGTACAACTTCGCCGACGGGCTCGGCCTTCGGCTTCTTCCACGGCAGCAGTTTCGTACGGTCACGGGCTTCTGCTGCAGACTGGTCCGCCGGGGCGGATTGACAGGGTACCGCTACCGGTTGTGATGGTAGCGGGCCTAGTGATGGGGCAGCGGCAGCCAACACGGATAGCGGGGGAGGTAGCAGGGCGAGCGGGCGTAGACCGGGCCCCTCGGCCGCGATGACCGACCCGCTAGGGGTACAGGGGCGTGGGTCACTTACCCGCCTGTCCAGAACTCCCTCCTCCTCGCGTCTCCGTACGGCCTCCACCACCTCCGCCATGTCGGCCTCCCTCTCCTCCAAGAGGAGCTGCATCTGGATCTGCAGCTGTAGTTGTAACTGAGCGGTCCGGACCTCCACCCACGCCGCGGTCCCGGGTGCGGGGGCTACGGTGCTGTGGGACGGTTGGTACATCGCTGCGGTGGCCTCTTCCAGGAACCACAAGATGGCCGCAGGGTCCTGGCTTCCCCGCTTTTATAGCCGCGGCTCACATGCGGCCAGACGCCATCCGTCCCCCTTAGTCTCTTTCCGGCTCCTCCTCTACAGGGGCGGGGTTTAGGCCTTTGCGCCTCCACTGCTCGAGGAGACGCTCGAGCGGGAATTTTTCGTGCCCAAGATGGCGGCTTCTCAAAATTTTCGGCCGGACACCTCTGGCGGTCACAAGGCGCACCTCTACCAGACAGCAGAGCGGTAAGATCCTGGTTGTGACGCCAAGTTGTCGCGGGCGGGGAGGGCGCGCTGCGCTCACCCACTGCTCGGGTCCGGCTGCTGCTGCTACTGCTGCTAGGTGGTGGCTCGAGCGGTGGGCCGGATCCCGGGGACTCGAGCGGCGTTCTTCGCCCTGAGTGAAAGGGGGTGGTTTGGGTTTAGGGATATTGTCCGTGACGCCACCCATGGTTGTGGTGAGATTGTAACACCACCGCTGCTCTGGACGGGGATCCCGGGAGCGATGACAGGGAGCAGCGCAGTTGTTGTTTTCCCCTCCGTGGGTAGGGGGTTGGTTGTCCTGGGGCCCGGTGAGGGTTAGGGATGGCAGGCGGGTTACGGGGCCTGGTGAGGGTGCAGGGTCACGAGGGCAGCGCTGTGCCGCACGGCACGGTAGTACTCACTCAGCCAATCATGAAGACAAAGTCCTTGGTAAAACACACGGCTGGATGGACGGGGCCCACTGACGGCTGCGGTGGTTTCTGCTCCCGGTAGGTTGATGGTGACTGCCTTTCCCTGCACCTGTGTTGTGTTACGGTTCCAATGGCTTCCCACCGGTAACCCGCTCCCCAGCTTGGATGGATGCCAAGGGAGCCCCTTTTGCCCGCAGGCTCTGGCCCTGGGAACTGTAGCCTTGGCGGTGACTGTGTTTCCCTTCACGGTTTGAGCTGTCGCCTTCAATCGGGACTTGACTGCTGGGAAACCCCGGAGGTTCCCTTCGCTAACGGATTTGACAAATTGGACGGCGACTCCTAGCCTTGTCAGGGTCTGTAAGCCCTGCCGGATGGTGCTGGCTTCTCTTTGCTCGCCGGTCCGGTACCGTCGGGCCACCACCCGTCCACGGTCCTTACGGTTCGCTCCAATCGGCCTCTCCTGCAGACGGTCACCACCGTCTGCCAACCTTGCTGTACCGTCCGGGCCACACATCCGGACACGGTCAGTCAGTTGCTCTCTTGCCACTTCACTCCTCTCACTTTCCCTTACTCCACTTAACTCCAGACTACACTGAACTTCCTTTTCCTGCCTCCAGGACTGTGAACTCCTCGGTGGGCGGGACCAACCACCTGGCCCACCCCCTGGTGTGGACATCAGCCCCTGGAGGGAGGCAACAAGGGTTTTTGTTTGACTTAGGTGTGCCTAACCAGGGTGTGGGGTGTGTTGGTGTAGTTCTGTGACGACCTGGCTTGTCCAGGGCACCACACACACAAACATATATATACTGTGTGTGTGTATATATATATGTATATGTGTTATATATGTGTGTATATATATTGTCGTGGAAACCCCTTTCTTGGGAGAGCTAATTTAGGGTGAGATGCAAGGGATCTCCAGATCTGCCAATGTTGGTCCAATTAATAGCGATGCATCGGAGACAAACACAAGAACACACAGTCATTCCGTGTACCAGGCTTTGTCTGAATCTCAGATGCCCAAACAGTAGTTTATTAAAACCACAAAAGAAAAGGGGACGGCTTAGTACATGACCAAAAATGGAATGAAAGTTGAAAATAACAAAATCGTAAATTATGGATCCTGCTGAATTCCTTAAAACCAGATCTGTCCAGTTTTCTGGACCTTCAGTAACAAAGAAACTTTAGACAAAGGCCTCTTTAAAGCGACTACACCCAGTGCTATTGCTTATATGAATAACACTTATAAAGCTAATACAAAAATACAAAATTATTAAACATATATAAATTGCTTAAATGATAACCAAAACTTAATATAAAATATTAACCATAACAATTCCTCCCTTTTTATTATTTACAGACAATTTATCCATCAGCTATATCCCCATGCTGTGACAGCATGGAGGGGCCAACCCCGTTCACCGATAGATATCTTGTTTGTAAACTTCATCATATATGTTTACCAAGGGAGCACTTTGATGTTTTGCAGATGTGTTAACTGACGGCCTGTGATACTTGATCTTACATGTCTCTTTTCATAGTGTTGTCATTACAAATTCACCAATTCTAGCAGCTACATACACTAATAGTACCAACATTCCCATCTGTAGAATGCCCATCAGCCACCCAGTGATACCTGAGAACCAAATTGTCGGAGACATTTGTCTGCAGCTCGGTTATATAGGGAATGTTTGGGTAAAGCACTTATATCTAGAACACCATGAGGAGATATGAAGGTAGCGGCATAAGGCGTGCAGAGGTGTCGATCCCCTCTGCGCCCCGGGGAAGTCATTTATAGGCCTGGTGACCACATACTAGATATAAATCCTTAGGAATTGTGCAGTGTATTATGTCAGTGGTTCTCCCAACACAACACATATAAGTCAAACGTCCTTTGCCTCGAAGGTTTGGCACACCAATTTCAGCAGTTTTTGAGACAGACCTCATTCCTTCAGAATGTCTTAGACTCAAAATGTTAGTTAAATTGGTAAAGTTGTTCACAAGTCTACACAGAATGTGTAAACCACAGTTCACTATTGCTCAAAACATCCATGGTCACTTTTCTGGAAACAACTATCATTACAAATAATCACGAGTAATTGAAGTACTCTCACAGTTTTTCCAGTCCTAAGAGTGTGAGCATCACAGGCTTAACTTATAGTCCTCATATAGGGTCAGGGGATCTGCAAGATATGGCATAGAATTAGAAGATATTGGGCTCGGAGTGCATATCCAACAGTTCTTAGTGCTTTAGAGTCCATATCTTGGAACAGAACTTGGTGATGCTTTATCAGTTTGTTATCACAGTCCTCTTTCAGTGCCTCATTGATAGGACAAGAGGTACAGTTGCCATCAGCATAATCCAAAAGGCAGAGTGGTTATCTTTGTATCTTTGCCTTGGATCTTGACAGAAGTGGCAGTGGTTAGCATCACTTAGAATGGCTCCCTGGATCTAGGCTCCAATGGTCTCCTTATGTGTCTCTTGACCACAACCCAGTCGCCTGGTGCCGGTGTGTGTGCCGCTTATAAACATGGGGTCTGGGATGGAGGAAAGAACACAGTTATGAGTAACAGTCAGATGTTTGTGCAACTCAGCGACATATTCAGTGAGAAAAGCATACGAGGCCTGCAATTGCTGTGGGAAATATAATTCTGTCTCAGGAATACTACCAAACATTAATTCATATGGGGACAGCTTCTTTATACCTCTTCGGGCAGTTCTCACTGAAAGCAATGTGATGGGCAAGCAATCTACCCAGGACAAGTGTGTTTCCTCCATGCACTTTAATTTAAGAGTACCGTTAAAGCGTTCCACCTTCCCACTACTTTGTGGGTCAAAGGGAACGTGGAAAGCATGTTCTAATCCCAAAGTAGCCATGATCTGTTTCATTTAATTCTCCATTGAAGTAAGCACCTCTGTTACTTTCTATAGATTTGGGAAACCCATATCTGCAAACCACCTTACTTATTACTTTCTTGATGGTAATTGTGGTCTTTGTATTATCTTTCATCACGGTCTAAGCTTCAGACATACCAGGACATATTCATAAGTACCCACCTTAGGCAGCAGTATGTAGTCCACCTGCAGTCTCTGAAATGAGTAATCTGGTTTTGGTGCTGAATTTCTGCGGAACTAAAATAGGCCTACCGGGGCTGTGTTTTGCACAAGCAAGACATACTTTGCAGCCATATTCGGGAACCCTGGGGCACATCAGTTTTGCAGCACTACCGCACACGTCACACCTTTGCACCGGGGAATGTGCCAGGGCAGCCATCATGGGGAACAGGCAGCGAGGGAGGCAAATCCGGGTGTTTACCTGCCATACCACTGACTCTGACCGTACAGCGCATTGCATTCTGTTCGTTTGAGGGGGCCTGGGTCTGGAAGACCTGCAACAGTTCACGATCAACGGCCACTGGGGCCGGTACGGTGCCAGCCTCCTTTGCTGTAAGGGGGCACCCCGCACTCTCGGTCACTAAGCTCCCTGAGAGGGCTATGTCTGTTATGGCCAGTATGTCTGTCAGAGGTAGTCTTGCTGCTTCTTTAGCCGCCTTGTCGGCCAGTGCATTCCCTACTGCAAGGGGAGTTTGTTCCCGTGCGTGTGCCGATACTTTGACTATGGCTGCCCTTTGGGAAATGGTGAGTGCTGCGAGTAACTGCTCTACCGCCTGCGCATACTTCAGGAAATTACGGCTCCGCCAAATGACGCCAAAGTCGTGTGCTACCCCAAAAGCGTATTGTGAGTCAGAAAATACATTACTCTTCTTACCGTTTCCCAGACTGCACATTACAGCGAATGCCTTCAGCTCAACCTCTTGCGCAGAGTAGCTCGAAGGGAATGGTTCTTACTGCCTTACCATTGTGGACTACTGCATACCCGGTGATGAACAGTCCTTGATCATTGTCCAAAGCTATGGAACCATCTATAAAATACTCAGCAGAGGGGTTAGTGAGTGGTACATCAGTGATATTTGTCAAGTCCTCTGTTTCTGCCTCCACCAATGCCTGACAGTCATGTGTCATATCAAACTGAACTTCTTCATCTGCTAGTTTGAAAAACAGGGGCAAGTCTTGTCTCATGGTCTCTCCCACAGGGACATGTCTTGTCTCATGGTCCCTCCCTCAGGGACATGTCTTGTCTCATGGTCCCTCCCACTTCCCCATCCAAATATTCTCCTCCCTTTTCTACAATCTACTGTTAATCATGCAGCTGGATTTAGACCATTACAGTTTGAGAGCATTATGGGGGAATGTAAAGAGGGAAAAGCTTAATATTTGTCCGGCCTTTATACTGAAAGATGGTGGGTCTGAGCCTGTTGGAGTCTTTCAGATACAGCATGAGGAGCTTGGAGTGAGGGGGCAGCTTAACACTATGTCCTCTGTCTGTCTAATAGAGTCCTGAAACAGCTGCCCAGCTCTTACACAAGCAGGGGTCACGGTAATAACTGAATGTAGTATCCCAGAGTAATACTCTGGAGGGTGCTGTCTGCCACCGTGTTCTTGGGTGAGGACGCCGGCTATATGTCCAACCTGCTTGTGGCGGTAAAGGGTTAAAGGTTTTTCCCACGTCTATTTTGCTTATGTGACCACAACTGTCTGGGTTTATTCTCGAGTCAAACAACTAGCTTTGGGAATTGTCAGTCAGGATTCGGAGACTACACAGGGTGCCTTCTTTTAAGGGGGGTGGTCACCTTGGGCCCAATTAAAGTAAATTCTATGCAGGTCCCAATTTTCTGCAACACGTCTGTCCTTAAATTAATAAGTGAATATGAGAAAACTAAAACCTGGGTCACAAAATAGGAACAGTGAATGTAGTCCCCAGGGGATGACAATGGGGTTGTGGGAGACATCTGAATTGTCAGTTTCCTATGGTGGTGGGGGTCACAATACTAGTTGTTGCCTTTTTTGGGACATTTGTCCCCTCAAAAAAACAAAAAAACCCTTTTTGCCCACAAGCCCAACCTTTTACATTGCTGTAGTCTAAGCCTTTAAAGCCTCTAGGGCTGCGACAACCCCAAACCCTGATGAATGTGACACTAATCACAAAACCACACAATGGTTCTGGACATCACACACCAACAAGATGTCCGTAGCGAGGTACCATCCTCTCACACATTGTGCTATCTTCCTATGCAGCATGGCTGACATACCTTCAGTCTTTTTAGCTGACACATTTACCATTGCTACTGCTTGCACATTTTCTCATTTTTTATTTTTTTTTTTAGCACCTTACATTTACACCATGTACTTTTGTATGGTTCTTCATACATTGCTGCTGTAATATACTTCACCATCATTCCATTCTGTTCTATAAACTCATTGCTTACATACACACGCAGCATGTTACTTTTGTATGGTTCTTCATACATTGCTGCTGTAATATACTTCACCATCATTCCATCCTGTTCTATAAACTCATTGCCTTACATACACACGCTGCATGTCACTTTTGTATGGTTCTTCATACATTGCTGCTGTAATATACTTCACCATCATTCCATCCTGTTCTATAAACTCATTGCCTTACATACACACGCAGCATGTTACTTTTGTATGGTTCTTCATACATTGCTGCTGTAATATACTTCACCATCATTCCATCCTGTTCTATAAACTCATTGCCTTACATACACACGCAGCATGTTACTTTTGTATGGTTCTTCATACATTGCTGCTGTAATATACTTCACCATCATTCCATCCTGTTCTATAAACTCATTGCCTTACATACACACGCAGCATGTTACTTTTGTATGGTTCTTCATACATTGCTGCTGTAATATACTTCACCATCATTCCATCCTGTTCTATAAACTCATTGCCTTACATGCACACGCAGCATGTTACTTTTTATAACTCATGCTGCTTTTTGCATCATTATAGGTCAATATGGGTCTATTCACATTGCTGCTTGTGGTCATCATTATAAACATTCCTTTATAATCCAACATTATAAATATTCCTTTTACGTATTTTGATTGTTGTGATGCTGCCTGTTGTGTCCCATGAATGGGAACAACCTGTTGTATGTAATTCTTGCATTGCATATTTTTCCTCCTATCAGGAAATTCCTTTATTGTTACTAGGTAGATTAGACTGTATGAAGTTTGTCCCTCTGTACCTCCCTTAGTTGGCTTCTGTATAGAATGCTCCTCCCTTCTCCTTCAGTTAGTCTAGAGAAACCATTGCTGATGAGACATGTCTGCAACCCTGTACAGATTATTCCTTTTCACCTGCATTTACTTTGTACTTAATACAAGATTCTAGAAGAAAACTACAGCGTTTCTCCTTGTCTTTCTACAAGTCATCGTTGTGCTGAGTTGAGCTATCTGTGGAAGCCTAGAGTGAGTAAACCATACAGTTATCTAAGGAACTGATAATTAGAGCGGTTGGATTCATTGCTACAGGAAGAGACAGAATAGTGAAAAGGATTAGCTGTGACCGGGATTAGTATACATATATCAGTAAATAACCTGTTTCCAGGAGTGCTATACTGCATACAATCCAGAGAAAGGATTACCCCAAGGGGCTGATAACAAGCCACAGCATAAAACTTTATAGCAGCTTCAGACAAAGTGCCCTGTAAAGTATTAACCTGTTATCAGAACTGTGTGCAGCTATAACCAAGAATCACCCATAAGCTAATTGTAAATTGCAGCCACAGACTGCAGAGATTGCAACATTGTATGATCTCCATGACAACCAGTGCAGAGCAGCATTCACCATTCCTGATGGAGTCAAAGAGAGCCCTCTCACTACCTGCTTTAAAGCAACAAGAGGAAGACATAGACTCACACTTACATTGCAGTGAAAGATCTAAGCGGTTGACCAAACCAACATGGAAGGTTAAAGAGAACCTAGAAACAGCCAGATGTGAACTGTTTACCCAGACAGCATTATTGTGGCAAAGAGTGCAAAAACAAGTGACTGTTTTATCTGCGACCGATGCTCATGAGCTACCATCAGAGGGAGCCCTTGAACAACTGTACTCAGCATACCAGTCCTACAAAGAGATTTGTAAAAAATATTCCTCTACCCTGCTGAGAGCAAATACGTCTGAGTCTGAAAAAGAACTATAGGACTTCCAACAGCTTAATGCTGAACGAGACCACACCGTGCGCGACATTGTGAGCAAGACTGAAGCAAAAATTGCGCAAATGTCAGGAGCGGCATCTTACAAATCCAGGTCCATTAAGAGCTCAAGGCACTCACTCAAATCAGGCTCATCAAGGTACTCAACCCTCAGCGAGCAGCTCATAAAGGCGCGCGCTGAAGCAGAAACAACAAAAGTACACGCCATCTTCGCCCAGAGAGAAGCAGAGATGAAAACAGAATCTGCACGCAAGGAAGCGGAGATGAAAGCGGAATCTGCACGCAAGGAAGCAGAATCTGCATGCAGAGAAGCAGAGATGAAAGCAGAATCTGCACGCAAGGAAGCAGAAATTGAAGCCCTTCAGAAGGAATGTGAACATGTGGCAGCCATGGCAAGGCTAAAAGTCTTTGAGCAAGCTCTGGGTGGGAGCCAAGAAGGCAGCGCCAGTTTGTGTGATCTCGACACAGAAGACTCACTTAAGCGTACAAGAGATTACGTGCTGAGCCAAGCCGACGAACCGCCAACTACCATCAACATTCCCGTCAGTGCTAACACTCCAGAGCCTCAAGACACCGATCCACCTACAGCTTCCAGCCTTCCAGGTCAGTCCAATGAACCTCAGACTTTTAAGCCTGAACCAGCTTCATATTCCAATGCACAGCCACACTCTGCGCATCAGCAACCTCCGTATGCCCATGTCTACATGCAACCTAACATGCCGGCAAGGCGCTACACTCCCAAAAATTGTGTAGTCCCAGACCCGCATACAACAGAGACTGTACACACCAAACCGGCGGTCACTGGTCTAAACGCCTACGCCACTCCGTACTTTCCCATGTTCCCGAACCACGAAGCTACGAACCACGCAACCAGCATCACGCAGTCAGCAAATGTGCCCCAACTATCGGAAAGATCAGACATGTCCGACTTTGCGAGGTACATGATCCGCCGAGAACTCACCAACACCGGTCTCACAAAGTATGACGACCAGCCTGAAAACTACAGAGGGTGGAAGTGTGCCTTCAAAACCGCAACGCGTGACCTTGGCATTACGGCTGCTGAAGAGCTGGACTTGCTAATCAGGTGGCTAGGGCCACGGTCTACTGAGAGAATCAAGAGACTCAGATCCGTCTACATCAGCGACCCAACAACTGGTCTCGCAACCGCATGGGACAGGCTAGAGAAAGGCTTCGGCAGTCCTGAAGCAATTGAAGATGCATTGCTGAAACAACTATACGACCTTCCCAAAATATCTAGCAAGGATGCTTCAAAGTACCAGGAACTCAGCGACCTGCTGTCCGAGCTCCAGCTGGCCAAAACAGACACACACCTACCTGGCCTCAGCTACCTGGACACCGCTCGTGGGGTGAAACCCATAGTCGCCAAGTTACCTTACAACGTGCAGGAAAGGTGGACTACGGTAGGAACAAACTATAAAAAAGAGCACCAAGTCTCCTTCCCTCCATTCTCCTACTTCTGTGAGTTCATCAATGGCATCGCGGAACGTAAGGCAGACCCCAGCTTCACCTGTGGAGAACTCACCGACTCCACTTCACCAGCTCCCAGGTATGAGAGCACTTATCAAAACGACAGGAAATGTAGGGGCCCAGTATCAGTCAAAAAGACCGATGTTCAACCACCTACACCAACGTCTGCACCAGACAAGGGCAATGAAGGCGGGAAGGCGGAAAATCCAAACCGCCAGTGTCCAATTCACAATCTGCCACACCCCCTGAAGAAGTGCATTGGCTTCAGGAAGAAACCCCTTCAAGAACGAAAGGAACTCTTGAAAGGGTTTGGGGTATGTTTTAGGTGTTGTGCCTCTACAGAACACCTTGCCAAGGACTGTAAGGTTACAATTAAGTGCATGGAGTGCGACAGCACGGACCACGTACAAGCGCTCCACCCATCTCAGCCTGATCCTGCACCTACACCTTCTCCTACCACAAGTCATGGCGGGGAGAGTACAGGCCAAGCTGCAAACCACCTCACAGTATCCTCCTCGTGCACCGCAGTCTGCGGAGAAGATCTCTGGGACAAGTCTTGTGCAAAAATATGCCTAGTAAGGGTATTTCCCAAAGGTCACCCAGAACGAGCTGTGAAGGTGTACAGCATCCTGGATGACCAGAGCAACAGGTCACTCGCCAGGTCTGAACTCTTCGACTTGTTCGACTTAAAAGGAATTGCCTACCCTTACACACTAGGTACTTGCAGTGGCATCTCAGAAGCCTGCGGAAGAAGAGCCAGTGGTCTCGTGGTAACATCTCTTGAAAATACCGTAGAGATACCTCTACCAACACTCGTCGAGTGCAATCAGATACCGGCTAACCGGGAAGAGATTCCAACGCCAGAGGCAGCTCTTCACCACCCTCACCTGAGAACTATCGCCAGCAAGATCCCACCTCTTGATCATAGTGCAAAAATCCTGATTCTGATTGGAAGGGACATCCTCCGGCTACACAAAGTACGCCAACAAATCAACGGACCACACGACGCGCCATTTGCTCAGCGCTACGACTTAGGCTGGGTGATCATAGGAAACGTCTGCGTAGGCAAAGTGAAGAGTCCCGACGCGATCTCCTCCTACAAGACGCACATCCTCCCAAACGGTCGCGGCACTCACTTTCAACCATGTCCGCATCACTACGGGGTGAAAGAGAGGCTGAGCGACACCAGGTGGCGACAGCAGCCTCCCGACTGCGCGGACGCATATCATCTCTGGGATGACGACTTCGGGTCAACAGCAGCGTTCGACTCTACAAATGAAGACAACAAATTGGCTCCGATGAGAGAAGACAAAGTATTCATAAAGATTATGGATAAAGAGTTCTCTCAAAATGACTCTAACAGTTGGGTAGCCCCATTACCCTTTCGGTCTCCAAGGTCAAGGTTGAAAAACAACTCCCAGCAAGCAACCGCAAAGTCCTCCTCTCTAAAACACACTTTGGAAAGACAACCAGAGATGGAGAAATGCTTTGTCGAGATTACACAAAATATCCTCGACAGAGATCATGCTGAACAGTGGCACCACATTCCCACCGAACAAAACCCAGCTGACCGAGGAACGAGACTCACTGCTACATCCAAACTCGGCGACAACATGTGGCTGACACCTCCAAGTATCTTATACGAGGAGACCTGCGATAACTATGCCGACAACACGTACGAGCTGGTGGAACCAGAATCCGACAAGGACATTAGACCAATCGTCTCCGCTCGCTACACTTCAGTGACATCAAAACAGAAGTTGAGACCTCATCGCTTCGAGCGCTTCTCAAGTCGGTCATCTGAGGTACGAGCCGTAGCTTGTCTTGTTCACACTGCTCACTGTTTCACCGACTACAAGTCTTCAACGTGCCATGGCTGGCACATGTATGTGATTCGTCCAGTCACCGAACTCGTGCTACCTTTACCAAAGGAGGACGTTACATGAACTAACTTTGTCGTTGGACACTGCCACGGCGGGGAGCGTACCTTTCCTTACCCCTGCTGTACGGAGACACAACTGTCCGTGTCCAATGAACCTTGAATTTTTCCTTTGGATTAAAACTTTACCGTTGGATTATTGGGTTGGAGGAAGAGTTGGCATGTTTGCGGCTTCCCCAATCTGAAGATGGGTTTTTTGAACTTGAATTCATGTTTAATATTTTTCTACTTTTGCATTTTTTATGCAAGGACAATGCGTCATCAACAAAGCATGGACTTGAATTCAGTGCATTACGTTGCATTTTTTGTGTTGTCTCTTATCTCGTTACAGGTTTCGTGACATCGAGGGACAGGATCTACTCCTTACATCGTAGAAGGACTTGTGAAATCATATGATTTCAGACGGGGAGTGTTGTGTCCCATGAATGGGAACAACCTGTTGTATGTAATTCTTGCATTGCATATTTTTCCTCCTATCAGGAAATTCCTTTATTGTTACTAGGTAGATTAGACTGTATGAAGTTTGTCCCTCTGTACCTCCCTTAGTTGGCTTCTGTATAGAATGCTCCTCCCTTCTCCTTCAGTTAGTCTAGAGAAACCATTGCTGATGAGACATGTCTGCAACCCTGTACAGATTATTCCTTTTCACCTGCATTTACTTTGTACTTAATACAAGATTCTAGAAGAAAACTACAGCGTTTCTCCTTGTCTTTCTACAAGTCATCGTTGTGCTGAGTTGAGCTATCTGTGGAAGCCTAGAGTGAGTAAACCATACAGTTATCTAAGGAACTGATAATTAGAGCGGTTGGATTCATTGCTACAGGAAGAGACAGAATACTGCCCTTTCTCGGTTGTACGCACTGCACCATTTTACTTGTTATCAATAAAAATGATTGTGTTATTTCTCCTCTATAATGGTTACATATAGGCTATTTTTTCCTCCTCACTCTTTTGTGTATTCCTGTAGTTTAGTCTACATCTCCTTCTTGTGGTGGATTCCCCCTCTACCCCTCCCTTTTCTTCTACTTGGCTGCAGGGGGGCCAAATTAACGCTTTCCTTTCTAGTTCAGCTCCCCAGGGGATATTTCCCTCAAATACATCCATTTCATATTGCTCCACTTTGGGAGACTGGTACAGCGCCCTGGACTGTAGGTCTATGGGCATTTAGAACACACCGCAGCAATTGTCCATGATTCTTATCATTATGTTCATACCCAAAACTGAGTATGGTCCTATGCTACAATCTGCAACAGATCTTGTCGCTTATTCTGCCTAAAACCAGTGTCTAATCCTCTGTTAAACTCCATTCTCTGGAAAGTTACCAAGATTAGGTTTTCCTGTGGCCAGATATACCTCCTGAATACCCTGGAGATATGTTCTAAATATAAGGGTAATTTTACAGGAGATTCAGGATCTAGGTAGCAAGGACAATATGCCTGGGCATAGGGAAACACAGGACACGCAATATTAGCTCCAGAGGGACTGTGTTGGCCACAGTGTCTGCAGGTCTATCCCAATGATCTTGCATATGGCAGGGGTGCTGAAGGGGGGAGGGGGTGCAGGTTTTACCTCAGTTATAGAGACTGCAGGGTTCCCTGGGCCTTTATACTATCACAGATTACATATACACCACCATGAATGGTTTAATCTGATTTATGGTCACTCAGTGAGAGACGCTTGGATACTTTACCACATTCTAACCTGTTTGTTTTTATCTTTCAAACAGTCTTCACATTTGCAGAAAAACGTCTCCCAAAACAAAAAAATTCCAATAACATTTTGCATCAATCCATTGCTTCATTCCCTTTTCGTCTTTCTTCTATATCCTTTGTAGGGACATGGGTGGTACCTCTGAGGCTGATTACGTCCTATAGCTGCCAGTCCTCTGACTGCAACTTCAATGCCCGCAGTTAACCGTAGAACTGAAATGGGCCATAGAGTCTTAACCGCAGAAGACTCTACTCTTCTCCCAGCACCAATTTGCTCGCAAGAGAAGGATTTCTACTCCCAGAACCACTGTTCTCGCAAGAGAAGAATTTCTAGGAAGCATCAGGTGACCAGCCCTTTGTACCCGTACAATTCTGAGACAGAACCAAACAAATAACAATTCATAAACTCTACCACCAACAGTTATTGGGATTACTTCTACTTCTCAATATAATATATCATGGGAGACTAAGCTAATTTCCTACAAAATCTCCATCTACCTCTGACTCACACAGATTACATCAAACACAAAAGAGACAGTGTATCCAGACCAGAGCAGATCAGATTTCAACTACTCAAACAAGTTCCCTTTCTTGTCCTGTAGAGGGCGCAGCTCCAAAAATAAAATCTACAATAAGTTTTCCCTCTCTGGCTATATGTTTCTTTGTCTGGATAAACTGGATGATTACAAACTACAACTCCTATTAAGCCAATTCCTACCTTAAATGCAAATACAAGAGAACATAAACGCCAGCACAATGGTTTATCAGATTTTTACAATACGTCCGTCACTCAACGATCAATCAGTCCCACATTAAAGGATCCTCATAGCTTAAAATATAATTCCAGACATAACAGTCATATAGAAAACACAGGACAACATATAATCTTTCAACTGCTGAGATGAAATACTCTTCATTCAATTTCCTTCAACAATCATTCGCACATTTAAAAACACATTGATACATATAACAGATCACAGATGGCATATCTCTATTATTCCAATCATACACACAAAATCCAAACACTGGCAGAGGTTTGATAAGAATGGTCTTGTTGGACCACTACGTACCCGTCTCGGACCTCCAGAAAGCACTGAAGCATTTGTAACACAATGGGTTACTCACCGCGGATTTTGTTCAGTGGTTCCTGGGAAGGTCTTTGTAGTCGGGTCACAGAGAGGTCCAGTAACCATCCCGGGTTTCAGGCACCATGTTCTGTCGTGGAAACCCCTTTCCTGGGAGAGCTAATTTAGGGTGAGATGCAAAGTGATCTCCAGATCTGCCAATGTTGGTCCAATTAATAGCGATGCATCGGAGACAAACACAAGAACACACAGTCAATGTCCATGTACCAGGCTTTGTCTGAATCTCAGATGCCCAAACAGTAGTTTATTAAAACCACAAAAGATAAGGGGACGGCTTAGTACATGACCAAAAATGGAATGAAAGTTGGAAATAAAATCGTAAATTATGGATCCTGCTGAATTCCTTAAAACCAGATCTGTCCAGTTTTCTGGACCTTCAGTAACAAAGAAACTTTAGACAAAGGCCTCTTTAAAGAGACTACACCCAGTGCTATTGCTTTTATGAATAACACTTATAAAGCTAATAAAAAAATACAAAATTATTAAACATATATAAATTGCTTAAATGATGATCAAAACTCAATATAAAATATTAACCATAACAGTGTGAAACATCGCACTGCGCTCAGATGACATCTGGATATACGCAGAGACAAGCAATGGAGAAGATGGAGAGATTAATACTTCCTTCTCCTCTGCACCTGTGATCCGATCACTGGATTGGATCACTGTATAATGACACTCATTTCACACTCACAGCAGAGCCTGATCCGAGTGCTATTAGCATATCGCATCCGATGCCTTATGTTAGTGTGGCTCTGGCCTAAGGAAAACCCTCTGTACAGACACTCCATTCTAGCTGTCTCACCACAGAGGCTCTAGATCAGAGTTGCTTTTCTGAGGCTCATGTCTTATCTCCCAGCACTGTCTATAAGGAATGTCCTCTGTACAGTAACTCCATTCTATCTCACTACAGAGGTGACTAAATCGAAGATGCTGCAATAAGGCTCATGATTTCTGAGCTTACTGTACTGTCTATAAGGACGTCCTGTGTACAGCAACTCCACTATAGATGTTTCAGGACAGAGATGACTAGATCGGAGTTGTTGCCCCTAGGTCCATGATTTCTGGGTACTGTACTGTCTATAAGGACGTCCTCCCTGCAGCAACGCCATTCTAGCTGTCTCACTACAGGGATGAAAAGATCAGAGTTGCTGCACTGAGGTTCATGATTTCAGAGCTTCCAGTATTGTCTATAAGGACGGCCTCAGCCAGTCCATGCATTGCGTTCCGAGATTGTACCAACGTGCATAGATGTCTGAATAAGCCCTTATACAGATTACATGAAGGCTCCCATAGACATAGGGCTAAAGTTGTCAGGATCAGACAACAATCCGATGAGTATGGGGGCTTCCCGACTTACCTCAAGAATGGAAGTAAAGGGAGGGTAGGAACTGGCGTGTTGGACTGTTGCACTGTGGTGACGCATGCGCACTTGGCCTTTACTCTGGCACTCACTTCCTTGTGAAACGACTGTTATTACCTTGTCTCTTCTTTTCACGTTCACATAGAATCACCATTCATAGTGTCTCTAACACACAATGTTCTATTATGATACAAATATACATTTCATTGGCACCTTGGGCATTTCTCAGTGTTTGCTTTCCCTTTACTCCATACCTTCTGGTGGAGACTAATACTAATGGTGTACGCGATGATCTCCCACGTCGTTGTAGAGTTCTATCCCAATGACACATGTCCCATTTATTTTACTATTTACACCATTTAATTTATATTCATTAATTTAATTATTTTTCAATTTTTACAAATTCAGAAAACAGAACCGTTTCTTTACATTTGATTTCAACACACACTTATTCTTCTAAATTTCCTTTATACTATCACGCTCCCCGGGTCCTCAGCTCCCCTCCCCGGGTCCTCTGCTCCGCTCCCCGGGTCCTCAGCTCCGCTCCCCGGCTCACCTGCCATGCTCCCCGCTCTCCAACCTCCGGTGCCCGTCCTTCCCAGGCCCCCTGGTCTCCGCTCCCGGCGCCCGACGGGTTCCCAGGTCCTGGCCGGCTCCCCTGCGTCCTCCTCTCAGCTTCCTTCCCTGGCTTCTGGCACCCGGGCCGCGCGCATGCGCATTAGGGCGCGCGCGCGGTCACTGACCCTTTCTTAAAGGGCCAGTGTCAAATTACAGGAAATGATGCACATAGGTACAGGGTATATAGGGGGTTAATGTCCAAGGGAGCGGGGCCTGTTCTTCGTGTTTTCCCAAGCTAGGAGTCAGGTCTCCTTGTGTTTTGTGAGATACTTACCTCTCTATCTTCTAGAGCCGATCCTGCATCACCATCCGGTTCTGCGGTACCTCGAACCCCGAACGCTGTCCATCTGCCATCCTGACAGTCCGTACCATCTCGGATCCCTGCGGTGACCCGTCATCTCGCTCCAACGGTTCCGGACCCCGCCTGACACCATCACGGCTTCCGAACCTGAGCTCCGTCACCCGGACCACCATCAGTGACCTCGTGGTCCCAGGGACTTCTCCATTTTCTCCCAGTGCACGGACTGTCCTGCTACCTACAGTGCTCCGGCTACCGGACTCCTTTCCCTCATCCGGGAGTTCGGCCCAGTGGATCCACCTCCAGGGTCTACCCGTCCATCTGGCCCTAACAGTAAGAACAGGCCATGGATCCCGCCGAAGCACTAGCGGCCTTGCATGAGGAACTCCAACGCCAGCGTGAAGTTCAGACCCGCATGCTGAACTTTATGACTTCCGTGGACACCCGCCTGACCACGCTACAAGCGGCAGTCACGTCTTCAACATCCCGAGCCTCCACTAGTCAAGCCACGACCCCCGCTCCCGTGGCTGCCTCTTCGGATGCTTCCAGACTGCGTTTGGCCACACCACCCCGGTACGCCGGAGATCCCAAGACCTGCAGGGGGTTTATAAACCAATGCTCCCTCCATTTCACGCAGCTGCCACATCTGTTTGCCTCCGACCAAGCCAAGGTCGCCTTCATCATGTCTCACCTAGAGGGCGAGGCACTGGCGTGGATGAACCCCTTGTGGGAGAAGGAGGAACCTATGACCAAGAACCTCCAGGAGTTCCTGCAGGCCTTTCGCAGCACCTTTGACGAACCCGGACGCGCCTCCGCGTCTGCGTCATCACTTCTCCGGTTACGTCAGGGAACACTGACGGTGGGTCAATACGCCATCCGTTTCCGCACCTTGGCTTCAGAACTCGGGTGGAATAACGAGGCCCTAACCGCCGCCTTCTGGGAAGGACTATCGGGTCGAATCAAAGATGAGCTGGCTGGACGTGATGTACCGTCCACCCTGGACGCCCTGATTACCCTAGCGACTCGAGTGGACATACGCTTTCAGGAGCGGTCCAAAGAGGTATCCCGTGAGAGACGTCCGGTACGGCATTCCTCTCCTCCACGGAAGCCCGCCGTACTCCAGTCAACGGCCTCTGGTGTCTCCGTCCATGAGCCCATGCAGATCGACCGTGTGCGACAGTCTGAACAACGTCGAGCAGAGCGGCTCGCCAAGGGTCTCTGCTTTTACTGCGGAGAGGGCACACACCTGCTACGCGCCTGTCCAGAGAGGCCGGGAAACTCCAAAGCCTAGGGTTGGTAGGAGAGGCCACCCTAGGTGCTGGGACTCTCTCAGACCCAGTTACATGGACTGTGCAAGTAACAACGGGAGAGACGCGGTTTACGGCTGAGGCGTACCTCGATTATGGGGCAGCAGGCAATTTCATCCAGCAGGCCACGGTGGACAAGTACCAGGTGCCTGTTACTCCACTCGACAACCCCCTCGTGATTGCCTCTGTGGATGGGAGACCTCTCTCTGACACCATCTCCTGGATCACCAAGCCGCTTGAACTGCGTATCGGTGCTCTGCACACCGAGAACATCGCTCTCTACGTCCTCCCACATATGTCACATCAAATTCTGCTGGGTCTTCCCTGGTTGCGGACACACGAGCCTTCAGTCAGCTGGGGCACTGGTGATATTACTCGATGGGGGCCTTCTTGCCATGAGAGGTGTCTGAAGACCATACAACCCATCCGGCGACCTCCGGTTCCCGAGTCCCTACCGGGACTGCCCTCAGCCTATTGGTCCTTCGTGGACGTCTTTGACAAGAAGGAGTCCGAAGTACTTCCGCCACATCGTCCTTACGATTGTGCCATTGACCTGCTCCCGGGAACTACACCACCTCGAGGACGGATATATCCACTGTCTCCAGCCGAAACAAGGGCCATGTCTACGTACATCACAGAGAGCCTGGCTAAGGGATTCATCCGGAGATCCTCCTCTCCTGCTGGAGCAGGCTTCTTCTTCGTAAAGAAGAAAGAGGGTGACCTACGCCCATGTATAGACTACCGGGGATTGAACCTAATCACCGTGAAAAACAAGTACCCCCTGCCGCTCATCCCCGAATTGTTTGATCGGCTCAGAGGAGCTCGTGTGTTCACCAAGTTGGATCTTCGGGGTGCCTACAACCTGGTCCGTATCCGCTCAGGGGATGAATGGAAGACCGCGTTCAACACTCGCGATGGGCACTATGAATACTGCGTGATGCCCTTCGGCCTGTGTAACGCACCAGCTGTCTTCCAAGAATCAGTGAACGATGTGTTTCGGGACCTTCTCTACGTCTGTGTGGTGGTATATCTGGACGACATCCTTGTCTTCTCTCCGGACCTCCAGACCCACCGAGAGAACGTGCAACTGGTTCTACAACGACTGAGAGAGAATCGTCTGTACGCCAAGTACGAGAAGTGCGTCTTCGAACAGTCTTCTCTCCCCTTCCTGGGGTACCTCATCACCGATACCGGACTGCAGATGGATCCCAAGAAGGTCTCCTCCATTCTCAACTGGCCTCCTCCTTCTGGACTGAAGGCAATCCAACGCTTTCTCGGATTCGCTAACTATTACCGCCAGTTCATTCCTCACTTCTCGGCTCTGACTGCTCCTCTCTCCGCTTTGACCAAGAAGGGGGCTAATCCAAAGGACTGGTCACCTGCGGCCGACGCCGCGTTTGGCGCTCTAAAACGAGCCTTTGCCTCCTCTCCTGTACTCCACCGTCCAGAGTTAAACCGCCAGTTCACCTTGGAGGTGGATGCCTCCTCCTCGGGAGCCGGAGCAGTGCTCATGCAGAAGTCCTCCTCCGGGAAGATGGTGACGTGCGGTTTCTTCTCCAAGAGCTTCTCCGCGCCTGAACGCTATTACACCATCGGTGACCGAGAGCTATTGGCGGTCAAACTGGCTCTGGAGGAATGGCGCTATCTTCTGGAAGGAGCAGTGTACCCTGTCATTGTTTACACGGACCACAAAAACCTGGAATACCTGCGGACTGCTCAGCGACTGAACCCACGGCAAGCCAGGTGGTCCTTGTTCTTTGCCCGGTTCGACTTCCAGCTTCATTTCCGACCCGCAAACAAGAATGTACGCGCTGATGCCTTGTCTAGGTCTTTCGTGCCCATGGAACAGGAGGAAGAGACATCTCAACCCATCATCTGTCCAAGCAAGATTATTCCGGTGGCTCCTGTCACCCTGGCCCAGATACCGCCCGGGAAGACCTATGTCTCTGAGACTGACAGGCAAAAAGTGTTACACTGGGGCCATGCCTCGAAAACAGCCGGTCATGCAGGTCAGAAGAAAACATGGAGCGCTATTGTACGTCATTACTGGTGGCCATCCCTGCGCACGGACGTCGCCTCTTTTGTCTCTGCCTGCTCCTCCTGTGCCAGGAACAAGACACCCAAACACCTGCCATACGGCCGTCTTGTGCCTCTGCCCATACCCTCAGTTCCCTGGCAACACATAGCGATGGACTTTATTACGGACTTGCCATTGTCCTCCGGACACACAGTCATATGGGTCGTGGTGGATCGATTCTCTAAAATGGCCCATTTCGTTCCTATGGCTGGACTGCCCTCTGCTCAGGAACTCGCGGACGCCTATATACATCACATCTTCCGCTTGCATGGCTTTCCATCACACATCGTGTCCGACAGAGGAACTCAGTTCACCTCCCGCTTCTGGAGGGCTCTCTGCAAACATCTGGGAGTGACTCTAGACTTTTCATCTGCCTACCATCCTCAGTCTAATGGCCAAGTGGAGAGGGTCAATCAGATATTGACCTCTTTCTTACGTCACTACGTGAACGCCCATCATGACGATTGGTCCACGCTTCTTCCTTGGGCAGAATTCTCCCATAATCACCACGTCAGTGAGTCCTCCTCCAGTTCTCCCTTCCATGTCGTCTACGGACTTCAGCCGTCTGTCCCATTGCCTGTATCCTCGTCCTCGGACATCCCTGCTGCTGATGCAGTACTCCGTGACTTTACTACCATTTGGGACTCAGTTAAGGCGTCCCTTGCACGGGCAACCCTGCGGATGAAGAGACACGCGGACAAGAGACGCCTAGATCCTCCGTGTTTCTCTCCGGGAGATCTTGTCTGGCTTGCTTCCAAGTACATCCGACTGAAGATACCATCCTACAAGCTGGGACCTCGCTACATCGGGCCGTTTAAAGTCCTCGGCAAGATCAATGAGGTTTCCTACAAACTACAGCTCCCGGCCACAATGAGAATACCCAACTCCTTCCACGTCTCTCTGCTCAAGCCGGTTGTCCTTGGTCCCTTCTCCGCTGCCGCCAGCCCGGCTCCTCCTCCTATTGCTGAGGACGACATCTATGCGGTAAGGGATATCGTGGCCATGAAGACCGTACGTGGTCGGCAGTTCTTCCTGGTGGACTGGGAGGGGTATGGTCCTGAGGATAGGTCCTGGGAGCCCAGGGAGAACGTGGGCACTCCTCTGATCCGTGCCTTCATGTCCCGGTTGCGGGGAGGGGGGCGTGGGGGGGGGGGGTACTGTCACGCTCCCCGGGTCCTCGGCTCCCCTCCCCGGGTCCTCTGCTCCGCTCCCCGGGTCCTCAGCTCCGCTCCCCGGCTCACCTGCCATGCTCCCCGCTCTCCAACCTCCGGTGCCCGTCCTTCCCAGGCCCCCTGGTCTCCGCTCCCGGCGCCCGACGGGTTCCCAGGTCCTGGCCGGCTCCCCTGCGTCCTCCTCTCAGCTTCCTTCCCTGGCTTCTGGCACCCGGGCCGCGCGCATGCGCATTAGGGCGCGCGCGCGGTCACTGACCCTTTCTTAAAGGGCCAGTGTCAAATTACAGGAAATGATGCACATAGGTACAGGGTATATAGGGGGTTAATGTCCAAGGGAGCGGGGCCTGTTCTTCGTGTTTTCCCAAGCTAGGAGTCAGGTCTCCTTGTGTTTTGTGAGATACTTACCTCTCTATCTTCTAGAGCCGATCCTGCATCGCCATCCGGTTCTGTGGTACCTCGAACCCCGAACGCTGTCCATCTGCCATCCTGACAGTCCGTACCATCTCGGATCCCTGCGGTGACCCGTCATCTCGCTCCAACGGTTCCGGACCCCGCCTGACACCATCACGGCTTCCGAACCTGAGCTCCGTCACCCGGACCACCATCAGTGACCTCGTGGTCCCAGGGACTTCTCCATTTTCTCCCAGTGCACGGACTGTCCTGCTACCTACAGTGCTCCGGCTACCGGACTCCTTTCCCTCATCCGGGAGTTCGGCCCAGTGGATCCACCTCCAGGGTCTACCCGTCCATCTGGCCCTAACATATACACGCTGTTTCACTTACAATATCACCAACTAGGAATGTTCTACATGAAGATTCTCAAGACAATGGGTATTGTCTTATTATTTTTCACATTCATTTTTTCTTGATTGCATTTTTATCGTTATACCCATAACTCGCAGGCACCTAATTCATATGCCACTATAGTGCCGCGTACTAACCTCCTTACTCCATATATATGCCCTACTCTATGATGCTAAGTTCTAGACCCGTTTATGACGTCTCCCAAGATCCATATATTTTAATTTTCACAGCGATTTTCTCTTTAATTATTTATTCACAAATTTTTTCTCAATTTTGGTTATTACATACTCACAAATGTTTTTACAATTTATTTAATAAGGCGATTATACACTTTGTTTTGATGCATGTGCTCTGATATTTGTACATCCATTATTGTAACTGTTAGAGATCCCGCCAGTATTTGAAATACAGCGGGCGGTCCTCTGGCGTGCATGTACTTGTATATATAAGGGTTCACCCCGGCCATACTTCAATGTTGATTTTTCTCTGATGTCCTGATGAAGGAGAATGCGATCTCTGAAACGCGCTGACCTGACCTGTGCATAGAATAAAGAGATGCTGTAATATCAACATCGTTTATCTCCTGGTGATAGCGCGGCAAAAACATCCGATTCTCGAGTTTCACGCTCCTATTGATTACCTCCGGGACTACGGCTGTTCGCCATTCTACTAAGATACAGTGCCTACAAGTAGTATTCAACCCCCTGCAGATTTAGCAGGTTTGATAAGATGCAAATAAGTTAGAGCCTGCAAACTTCAAACAAGAGCAGGATTTATTAACAGATGCATAAATCTTACAAACCAACAAGCTATGTTGCTCAGTTAAATTTTAATAACTTTTCAACATAAAAGTGTGGGTCAATTATTATTCAACCCCTAGGTTTAATATTTTGTGGAATAACCCTTGTTTGCAATTACAGCTAATAATCGTCTTTTATAAGACCTGATCAGGCCGCCACAGGTCTCTGGAGTTATCTTGGCCCACTCCTCCATGCAGATCTTCTCCAAGTTATCTAGGTTCTTTGGGTGTCTCATGTGGACTTTAATCTTGAGCTCCTTCCACAAGTTTTCAATTGGGTTAAGGTCAGGAGACTGACTAGGCCACTGCAACACCTTGATTTTTTCCCTCTTGAACCAGGCCTTGGTTTTCTTGGCTGTGTGCTTTGGGTCGTTGTCTTGTTGGAAGATGAAATGACGACCCATCTTAAGATCCTTGATGGAGGAGCGGAGGTTCTTGGCCAAAATCTCCAGGTAGGCCATGCTATCCATCTTCCCATGGATGCGGACCAGATGGCCAGGCCCCTTGGCTGAGAAACAGCCCCACAGCATGATGCTGCCACCACCATGCTTGACTGTAGGGATGGTATTCTTGGGGTCGTATGCAGTGCCATCCAGTCTCCAAATGTCACGTGTGTGGTTGGCACCAAACATCTCGATCTTGGTCTCATCAGACCAGAGAACCTTGAACCAGTCTGTCTCAGAGTCCTCCAAGTGATCATGAGCAAACTGTAGACGAGCCTTGACATGACGCTTTGAAAGTAAAGGTACCTTACGGACTCGTCTGGAACGGAAACCATTGCGGTGGAGTACGTTACTTATGGTATTGACTGAAACCAATGTCCCCACTGCCATGAGATCTTCCCGGAGCTCCTTCCTTGTTGTCCTTGGGTTAGCCTTGACTCTTCGGACAAGCCTGGCCTCGGCACGGGTGGAAACTTTCAAAGGCTGTCCAGGCCGTGGAAGGCTAACAGTAGTTCCATAAGCCTTCCACTTCCGGATGATGCTCCCAACAGTGGAGAAAGGTAGGCCCAACTCCTTGGAAAGGGTTTTGTACCCCTTGCTAGCCTTGTGACCCTCCACAATCTTGTCTCTGATGGCCTTGGAATGCTCCTTTGTCTTTCCCATGTTGACCAAGTATGAGTGCTGTTCACAAGTTTGGGGAGGGTCTTAATTAGTCAGAAAAGGCTGGAAAAAGAGATAATTAATCCAAACATGTGAAGCTCATTGTTCTTTGTGCCTGAAATACTTCTTAATACTTTAGGGGAACCAAACAGAATTCTTGTGGTTTGAGGGGTTGAATAATAAATGACCCTCTGAATAAACTTTTCACAATTTAAAAAAAAAATAAAAAAAGAAATAACATTCTTTTTTGCTGCATTTCACACTTCCAGGCTGATCTACAGTCCAAATGTCACAATGCCAAGTTAATTCCGAATGTTTAAACCTGCTAAATCTGCAGGGGGTTGAATACTACTTGTAGGCACTGTAATTCTAGGAGTTGTGACTTTCACAACCCTACCAGGCGAGTGTATACACCTGCACTCGCGGATTGTTTTACTGGATAAGACCCTATTGGCGCATTTTTCTCCAGTTTTCTTTCTCTCTGTATTTGTTGTTTTTTTCTTTTCTGGCAGCCACATTGAGAATGAGTAGAGCAGTGGTTGGACATTCATCTTATTGTTCCATTCTGTAATGGATAAAAAAATCCTCATTTTCCCAATCAGTGCGGGTCCCGGTGATCGGACACTGATCAGCAAATTATCACCTAGCCCATGGAGAGGTGCCAACTTGTTTTCACTACACAAACCCTTTAAGGCCCATAAACAACCAATCCCCACAATTTTTTGGCCGACAGCTCTCTTTTGACTATCACATACAGGAATGCTCAGCCAAATGTACTTGTGTTCTCTATTAGAGAGCAGATGTCGGCCTCCTCTGGTGGTGGATTATCTTTGAAGAGAACAAAAGGATTAACAAGTGGAATTCCAACACGCCAATTCCTACCCTTCCTTGACAGCCAACCTGTTCCATGGAAGCATTCACCCCCTCGGTCCAGGAAACCGACATTGATCGTGTGGAATGAGCTGTTAGGCGATCTAGTGGAAGGCGGCCCTGGTTAGAGTATGCTTCTTTGATAGTGTTTTATATCCAGTTGGATAACGTGCTTTTGGCCGGTTTTTTTACCAGCATTGCGACCCACAATCTGGATAAAAAGATTGGAATCCTTCCTGAAGGATTTGGTCTTCTGTAGGTAGAGTACCTCCGTTCTACGCACATCGAGTGAATGGAATTCCATCTCTTTCTGGTTAGCCGGGTTCTGGCAAAAAAAAGATGGTAGGATAATGTCCTGGTTTCTATAAAAGTCTGACACCAATTTTGGAAGAAACTATTAATCCAGACGGAAGACAATCCGATCATCAAGAATCTTCATATAAGATTCAAGTATGGAAAGAGCCTGAAGTTCACCCACACGCCTGGCCGTGGTGATTCCTATATGTTAATATCTTATACGTGTATGGTGTTATTTGATACATTGTAAAAAGTATCTCTGATCTAATTTGTCACTAACTTTTATATACTCTATATACATGGTCCTTTATGACATTCTGTATATAGAATACAATTTGGACATCTATGCTGTATTTATTTGATCTGCATAAACGTGTATATTTACATGGTGACACCCATATTTATAACAGCTTACCTGTCTTGTTATAGAACAATATAGGTCATATGCCTTAATAGTGACGACTCTATCAGCAATAGTTTCTATTGGTAATTTATTTATGACACCACACATGGTGATCTTTACGATATAGTAAAATAACGAACTGTAATGGACCATACGAATATTGTGATATATATTAATATAAGGATATTTTCATAATTTATTGTATTCATTTAAGTATTATATATTCCCCAATTCAACCATTTTTCATATGAGGATATTGTACAATTGACCACACTGCCCTGTCTAGTTTTATGCATGGGTTTGCACATGGTTTTTATCTAACTCTTTCTTCACTAAATGTCCCAGAAAATATAAATAAAGTTTGTTATAATAATTTGACATAAAATACCTGTCTGTCTATTTTTGGACTTTATTATATTAAATATTTAAGAAGTGACCAATGGTCATATGTAGGTTGATATTTCACGAAAACCTAAGCATGATCATCGTACTGTGAAGAGATTTGTGGCCGATTCTGAGCACATATGTGTTTGTGCTGATAAAGGCAGAATGAGGAAGGTTTCTGCCAGGCAAGTTCATCGGATTAAGAGAGCAGCTGCTAATAAACCATTACAAACCAGCAAACAGATATTTGAAGCTGCTGATGCCTCTGAAATCCCTCGAACCTCAAGGTGTGGGATCCTTCAAAGACTTGCTGTGGTGCATTAACCTTCTATTCGGCCACCCCTAACCAGTGCTCACAAGCAGAAATGGTTGCCGTGGGCCCAGACATACATGAAGACTAATTTTCAAACAGTCTTGTTAACTCATGAGTGTTGAGCAACCCTGGATGGTCCAGATGGATGGAGTAGTGGATGGTTGGTGGATGGCCACCATGTCCCAACAAGGCTGCAACGTCAGCAAGGAGGTGGAGGAGTCATGTTTTGGGTCGGAATCATGGGGGGACAGCTGGGAGGCCCTTTTAAGGTTCCTGAAGGTGTGAAAATGACCTCTGCAAACTATATAGCAAACTTCCATGGTACAAAAAGCAGAAACGTGCCTTCTGGAGCAAAATCATCTTCATGCATGACAATGTAGCATCTCATGCTGCAAAGAATACCTCTGTGTCATTGGCTGCTATGGGCATAAAAGGAGATAAACTCATGGTGTGGCCACCATCTTCCCCTGACCTCAACCCTATAGAGAACCTTTGGAGTATCATCAAGCAAAAGATCTATGAGGGTGGGAGGCAGTTCACATCAAAACAGCAGCTCGGGGAGGCTATTCTGACATCATGCAAAGAAATTTAAACAGAAACTCTCCAAAAACTCACAAATTCAATGGATGCGAGAATTGTGAAGGTGATATCAAAGAAAGGTTCCTATGTTAACATGTAACTTGGTGTAACGCCTGCCTGGATCCACAGACTCAGACGGGCTGTAATATACAGGCTAAAGGGAAGCCACTAACCAAGCAGGACCCCCAGAACCCTGAAACCCTTTAACCCCTATACAGGGATTTGGAATTACACAGGGCCCTGGAGATCACTACTTGTGGAAGGCTGCAGTCTGAGAGAGTAGTCATCAGGCAGGGTCAAACCAGGAATTGCGGAACAGGGACAGAATCGGCAGGCAAAGGATGTAATCAGAAATAAGCAGAGGTCAAAACCGGTTCGGACAGCGAGGTACAAAAACAGCAGGCAGGAGGGTAATAAGGAAACAATCGGTAATCAGCACACGAAATCACAGGACGAACCAGGCGCCAGAATTCTCAGAACTATCTCTGGCAGAGGTCAGCAGACAGGAGGGGCATTAAAAAGGGTGTGGTGTCTTCCCATAGGCTGTAGCTGAATGATGGTACCTCAGCTGGGAGACACCCGCCACCTACAGTCAGCCAGTGCCACTGCAGATCCCCAGGAAACCCAGACCAGTGGATGTACGGAGCCTGCGCCCACCGGTACCGCTGGCATCTACTCCTCTCCCATCACCAGCACCATCCACGGCAGGAACATGGCTTCGCCTGGCGATCGGAGCAGAAGTCGATGGAGCGGACTCCGGCGGTGACGTAACACTTGGCCTGTTAGGATGTTTTGGAGTTAAATAGCTTTTTATTTTAGTGAATGTGACCTAATAATGCTGCAAATTCTACAAATGAGCGGTGGCCGCGGGTAACCTCAGTGACAGCTCAGCTGATCGCGCTACTCACCGCCGCTCCTCTCAGCTCCACGCAGCAACTGAGGTGAGTAGCGCGATCAGCTGAGCTGTCACTGAGGTTACCCGCGGCCACCGCTGGATCCAGTGACAGCGGGTAACCTCAGTGACAGCTCAGCTGATCGCGCGGCTGTCTTCAGTTGCTGTGTGGAGGTGACAGGAGCGGCTGTGTCTTCTGCAGCTCCGGTCACCTCCATGCAGCAGCGCTGGATGCGACGCTGGACCATCCTGGAGTACGCCGGACATGGAGGGCTTTTTTGGGCTGATTAAAGTGGTTAACCAGGGTATATGTTTGTGTTTTTTATTTCTAATAAAGGATTTTTCGGGTGTGTGTGTTTATTTACTGTAATTTACAGATTAATCATGGAGGGTGTCTCATAGACGCCTGACATGATTAATCTAGGATTTAGTGGCAGCTATGGGCTGCCAATAACTCCTTATTACCCCGATTTGCCAACGCACCAGGGCAAATCGGGAAGAGCCGGGTGCAGTCCCAGAACTGCCGCATATAATGTATGCAGCAATTCTGGGCGGCTGTTGGCTGATATTGTTAGGCTGGGAGGCTCCCCATAACGTGGAGCTCCCCATCCTGAGAATACCAGCCTTCAGCCGTATGGCTTTATCTGGCTGGTTTTAAAATTGGGGGGGACCGCACGCCGGTTTTTTTAATTATTTAATTATTTATTTCACTGCACAGTATAGACACGCCCACCGGCTGCTGTGATTGGGTGCAGTGTGACACCTGTCACTCAGCGTGGGGGCGTGTCTCACTGTAACCAATCATAGGCGCCGGTGGGCGGGGAAAGCAGGGAATACGAGATTGTTTAATGGGCGGCCGGCTTTTTCAAAACAGTAAAAGCTGCCGGAGCAGTGTGAACGCCGTGCAGCGCCGGGGATCGGGGATCGGTGAGTATATGAGAGAGGGGGATAGACTGACATGGACAGAGAGAGAGGGACAGAGATAGTGACCGACTGACAGAGATTAGTGACTGACAGACATTGTGAGGCGCTTCAGAACGCAGCTTTTCAGCTGCGCTCTGAAGCGGACCTTTTTTAAGCTGTGGTGCAGAGCGCACACCTGCGCACATAGCATCAGACACCAAAATCGTATGAGGGATGTCACACGTTACAATTGACTAGGTTCGTGCAACAAAACGCTCAATTCTAGACAAAGATACGATGTGTTTGCGATCAACGGTTTTGCGTTCAATCCTGATCGCACTTAGATGTCACACGCAGATACCTCACAAACGATGCCGGATGTGCGTCACTTACAACTTGACCCCAACGACGGATTGTGAGATATATTGAAGCGTGTGTAGCGGGCTTTAGACATTGTGGTAGGTATGTGGCAAATTCGAATTTTAGACCATCCCTGATGGTGTTTATGACCCACTGATTTGAAGAAATCTCTTGCCACCGATGAAGAAAACTGGATAGACGAACCCCTCTTCTGATGGCGTCATTGCTTCTCTTGATGATGGCTCCAATCTTCGGACTTCTGGAACATAAAGATGTACCTACCTTTGCCCCCTTTTTGATAACTCCACCGACCCATTTTATCTTTCCCTTGGTACTGGGTAGGCTGACTCTGGGGGAAGGACGAAAACATTTCTTCCTTTGCTTCTCCTCTGGCAAGCTTCTTTTTATCTGTTGCCATCTCCAGGATGTCATCCAGGGCAAGGCCAAAAACATATTCTCCCCGAAAAGGGATAGAGCATAGCTTAACTTTAGAAGCCGCTTTGCAGCTCCAAAGGTTAAGCCAAATGGCTCGTCTTGCAGAATTTGAAAGAACCCCACTTCTTGCTGCCACCTGGACTGACTCAGGTGATGAATCTGCAAGACATCCTGTCGCCATCTGTAGAGGTGGAAGGGAAGCCAAGAGATCTTCCTTTGGTGTGTCTTGGGCGAGATGCTCCTGAACAGTGATCTGGCTACACATGTAGAGGCCACCCCGGTCCTATGTAGTACCGCGGAGGTCTCCCAGGACTTCTTAAGAACGCTGTCAATCTTACGGTCCATGGGATCCTTAAATTGTGATGAATCCCCAAAAGGGAAGAGTCGTCCTTCTGGCCGCTCAGGCTACTTGTACATCCACCTTAGGCACCTCCCAGCAGCAGGCAGGATTGTCTTCTAGCAGGAACCAGTTCCTCAATTCCCGAGGAATGATAAGGCGCTTCTCTGGGGATTCCCACTCCTGGATAATCATATCTCTGATGATCTCATGCACCGGGAATCCTACTTTTTTTTGGGTTCTTAAACCCCCAAACATTTCCTCCTGTACTGACATGGCAGATTTCTTTTCCTCAACCCCCATAGTATCCCGCACCGCTCCCAGTAGTTCATCCATATCATCCATGGAGAAGAAATATTTGTTCTCGACTTTATCCACTGAAGAGATACCTTCATTCTCCTCTATGACCTCATCTGGTAGTGATGATGGACCTTCTAAAGAGTCTGACTCTGACTCCTCCATGAGGCTGTTTCCTCTTTTTGGGTGCTGGGGCTGCAATGGGAAGAGCCTGGGAGAGGGATGCTAGGGAAGACTGAACCTCCTGCCGTACCAGGCTTCTTAACTCTTCAATGAGGGAGGGTTGTTCCTCTCTAACTACTTGGTCAGTACAGGGTTGGCATAGTCTCTTATTATGGCTCGAAGGAAGCCTCTTGCTACACAACACATTTATGGCTGGAGGTCTTCTCCTTCTTGGGTGCCACATTCTTGTTTCCCCCAACTTCCCCCAAGTTGCGAGAGAGAAAAAAACTTCAGCACTCAAAAGGAAACAGTGGAAAATGTGTTTCTTTTTAAAAAGATTTCTTTTATTAATGGCTCTTCATTTGAAAAAAGAAAAGAGAAAAAACAGTTGTTGACGTTTCGGCTAATACAATAGCCTTTCTCAGTAAACTGTCTATGTATACAGGGTATAATAAAAAAATATATGCATGGAAAACCTCGTCACCAGTCTTCTTCACTTTGTCCTTGGATCAGGTGCTCACTAGATACCATCACTGCATGTATACTATTGACTGGGTTCAAGAGCAGACTCTTGGTATCTTTCTCATAACAGGAAATTTCCTGACATGCACTACTGCATGATTATCATCGACTGAGTTCAAGAGTAGACTCTTGCTATCCTTCTCATAACAGACCACGGAATTGTCAAACTGGTGACGAGGTTTTCCATGCATATATTTTTTTTGATTATACCCTGTATATATAGCTTATTGAAAAAGGCTACTGTATTAGCCGAAACGTCAACAACTGTTTTTTCTCTTTTCTTTTTTCATATGAAGAGCCATTAATAAAAGCAATCTTTTTCAAAAGAAACACATTTTCCACTGTTTACTTTTGAGTGCCGAAGTTCTTTCCTCTCTCTTGGTTAAATTTTGACATCTAACCACCAATTATCACGGTTGAGTCAGATACTTTACTTTTCTATTCCCCCAAGTTGCAGTATACTCACTGAACTGGGGGCTGTGTTGGGCTCCACAGAAGCAGAGTGGGTAGAGCGATCTCTCTCCATCCTCAGTCCAGCCTGGAGAGTGCTCTGACCGGGATCTTTATGTGGTCCAGATGATATCCCAGCTTCCCACTGTGGGGGTGACTCCACCCCTACCATTGGTAAGGGGGACGCAGGCCATCTAACGGGGTGAGTGCCTGGTTTACCGCCACGGTGATGTGATCACGCATGCGTTCCACAGTGGAACGTATGAAATCTGAAAGTGACGCTGACAAGGAGCCCCTGATGACGTCACTTTCTGCTCGCCTCACAGGCACCGTCCGTGAGAGAGGAGGTGCCGAGAAGCTAAAGGAAGCCCCTGGCGAGTCAGCCTGCCTCGCATTAGCTCTGAGAGGCGCAGGAGGGACAGGCAGGTCCCAAATCCGAATGAGACAGAAGCAGCAATAGAGGAGGAAGCGGGTTGGCTCAGACCTCAGCTGCCGATTGGTAAGGAAGTATGTATACGATGTTCTCATCACCGGCCACAGAAGCACCGCAGGTCACTTCTTCGTGTCCCATAGGGACAGGAAACAACACTGGAGATGGGAGGTAGGAAGGGGTTATTTAACCTCTTTGTGTTTCCTGTCCCTATTAGGGTAGAGAGGTAACCTCCTGTGTGCTGTCGTGGAAGGTGACTAGAGAAAAATAAAATGTTTAATATTTTGCACACTTAAGCACTAGGGGGAGCAGCTGCTGAAATCCTACTGTAGACCTACTGTACTGTATAACTAGCTCACATTACAACTGCAGTATACGTGGGTGGAATATGTTCATGTGTGTGATGTCACCTCCGCCTTCTGTTCTGGGTGTTTCCAAAAGGATAACAGAGAATGAAGTTAAGGATCACAGTGCGGAGCCATTTTGTTGGTGAGCGCAAAGTGATCCTAATATCTGGTGTCACCAAGGACAGCTGCATAGTGCTCCTTACATAGCGCTCTGCACAACCCATACCAGCAATGCTCTGCCGCATGCCCGCCTTCAATGATCTGCTGCATGCATGCCAGCCGTCAAATTTCTGCCGCACGCACGCCCCCAATGCTCTGTCGCATGTACGCCCCCCAATGCTTTGCTGCACGCACGCCCCAATGCTCTGCTGCATGCAGGCCCCCAGTGCTCTGCAGCATACACACCTCCCAATGCTCTGCTGTATGCACGTCCCTCAATGACTGTCAATCTTAAGCCTGCTTTACACACTTCAATAGATCTTTCAATCCGTCGTCGGGGTCAAGTTGTAAGTGACGCACATCCGGCATCGTTCGTGATGTATTTGCGTGTGAAACCTACATGCGATCGATATTGAACGAAAATACGGTGATCGCATACACGTCGTTTATTCCTCATACATTGGACGTTTTGTTGTACGAAACTAGTGAATTGTAACGTGTGACATCCCTCATACGATTGTGATGTCTGAGGCTATGTGCGCAGGTGTGCGCTCTGCACCGCAGCTTAAAAAAGGTCTGCTTACCAATTTATTACCCACAACAAAGCCCTCCATGTCCGGCGTACTCCACAGTCCTCCAGCGTCGCATCTAGCGCTGCTGCATGGAGGTGACCGGAGCTGCAGAAGACACAGCCGCTCCGGTCACCTCCACACAGCAAATGAAGACAGCCGCGCGATCAGCTGAGCTGTCACTGAGGTTACCCGCTGTCACTGGATCCAGCGGTGGCCGCGGGTAACCTCAGTGACAGCTCAGCTGATCGCGCGGCTGTCTTCATTTGCTGTGTGGAGGTGACCGGAGCGGCGGTGTCTGCTGCAGCTCCGGTCACCTCCATGCAGCTGCGGTGGATGCGACGCTGGACCATCCTGGAGTACGCCGGACATGGAGGGCTTTTTGGGGCAGATTAAAGTGGTTAACCAGGGAATGTGTTTGTGTGTTTTATTTCTAATAAAGGATTTTTTCGGGTGTGTGTGTTTATTTACTGTAATTTACAGATTAATCATGGAAGGTGTCTCATAGACGCCTGACATGATTAATCTAGGACTTATTGGCAGCTTTGGGCTGCCAATAACTCCTTATTACCCCGATTTGCCACCGCACCAGGGCAAATCGGGAAGAGCCGGGTACAGTCCCAGAACTGTCGCATATAATGTATGCGGCAATTCTGGGCGGCTGTTGGCTGATATTGTTAGGCTGGGGGGCTCCCCATAACGTGGAGCTCCCCATCCTGAGAATACCAGCCTTCAGCCGTATGGCTTTATCTGGCTGGTTTTAAAATTGGGGGGGACCGCACGCCGTTTTTTTTAATTATTTAATTATTTATTTCACTACACAGTATAGACACGCCCACCGGCTGCTGTGATTGGGTGCAGTGTGACACCTGTCACTCAGCGTGGGGGCGTGTCTCACTGTAACTAATCATAGGCGCCGGTGGGCGGGGAAAGCAGGGAATACGAGATTGTTTAATGGGCGGCCGGCTTTTTCAAAACAGTAAAAGCCGCCGGAGCAGTGTGAATGCCGTGCAGCGCCGGGGATCGAGGAACGGTGAGTATATGAGAGAAGACTGCTCAATTCACTTACTCAGGGGATTAGCGGTCACCGGTGAGTCTTCACTGGTGACCGCTAATCAGGACGCGACACAGACAGAGCCGCAGCATGACCATGAAGGTGAGGTTCACCCGAGTTCATTCTGACAGTGCGGCTCTGTCTGTGTCTGCTGTGAACTACCATTCACCGCTGCTACATGGCTGTCTGTGTCTGCTGTCAGCGGCCATGTAGCAGAGCTGAATGGCAGACGACATAGTAAAAACGCATCCCTACACATTACACACGCTTGTCAAGACAATAAATAAAAAAAAAAAGGGTGCCCAATGCATACGTCACAGAACACGTGATCTAAAGGATCGCACACAAAATTGACCAATTTAACATAGACTACTAACGCACGTGTGACAGCAAATGAACGACCTACGTGCAATCTCATTAGATCGCATATGCGACCTGGGCGTGTCACATCGCATACGAGATCGCATACCTAATTGTAAGGTGTAAAGCTGGCTTTACTCGGTTTGGGGCTCCATGCAAGATCTCGCCTCGTGGGGGTAAGTATAATTCTGAGAAAGGTCAAGAATCAGCCCAGAATTACACGGGAGGACCTGGTCAATGAACTGAAGAGAACTGGGACCAAATTCTCAAATATTACTGTAACACACTATGCCGTCATGGATTAAAATTCTGCAGGGCACACAGGGTCCCTCTGCTCATGCCAGCACATCCAGGCTCATTTGAATCTTGCCAGTGACCATCTGGATGATCCAGAGAGGCATGGGAGAAGGTCATGTGGTCAAGGGAGACCAAAATAGAATTAGTATTAGAGCATTGAAGATGGGTTGTGACTGAGTCTAAAGGACACTTTACATGCTGCGATATTGTGACCTATATCGCTAGTGTGCACACCCGCCCCCATCGTTCGTGCGTCACGGGACAATCGCTGCCCGTGGCGCACAAAATCGCGTGCACCCATCAAATTACTTACCTGTCTAGCGACGTCGCTGTGACCAGCGAACCGTCTCCTTTCTAAGGGGGCGGTTCGTTTGGCGTCATAGCGACGTCACTAAGCAGCCGCCCAATAGAAGCAGAGGGGCGGAGATGAGCGGGACATAAACATCCCGCCCACCTCCTTCCTTCCTCATTGCAGCCGGCGGCAGGTAAGGTGAGGTTCCTCCTTCCTGCAGTGTCACACATAGCGATGTGTGCTGCCGCAGGAACGACGAACTACATCGTTGCAGTAGCAGCAACGATATTCGAGATTAGGGTGGCATGTCACCGATGAGCGATTTTGAACGTTTTTGCGACGATTCAAAATCGCTCATAGGTGTCACACGCAACGACATCGCTAATGCAGCCGGATGTGCGTCACGAATTCCGTGACCCCAACGAGATCGCTTTAGCGATGTCGTAGCGTGTAAAGTGGCCTTAACAGCATGACGATGACCCGAAACACACAGACAGGGCAACTAAGGACCTGAGCCTAATAGAAAATCTTTGGAAGGAACTGAAACTCAATGCAGCCCAGTGACAGCCCAGAAACCTGAAACATCTGGAGAAGATCTGTATGGAGGAGTGAACCAAAATCCCTGCTGCAGTGTTTGCAAACTGGGTCATGAACTGTAGGAAACGTCTGACCTCTTTAACTGCAAACAAAGGTTTCTGTACCAAATGCTAAGTTCTGTATTTCCATTGTATCAAATACTTATTTCACGCAATAAAATATAAATTCATTATTTAAAAATCATGCAATGTAATTTTCTGTATTGTTTTTTTATTGTGTCACAGTTGAAGTTACCTACAATAAAAATTACAGCCCTTTCCATTCTTTGGAGGTGGGAAAATTTGCAAAATTGTCCACGTATCAAATTCGAATATTAGTACATATATCCAGATTTTCATTATAAATATATTATTTTTGAAATTTAAGTGTTTTATTGGTTTTCATGAAAAAAGACAACATAACGGGTCAGGTCATACAGTTACATGTTGCATAACAACTATGAGTATTGGGACCATGAGGTCCAACAAGCAAAGGAAAGAAGGGGAGAGAGGGGGCTGGAGGGCATTGCACGTAGACGATATTGTGACAATTATCCAATACGCCACATAAAAGAACTCCTGGCGCACAGACTCCCCCTTCCACCCCTCTCTTACCCTCCTAAAGGAAACTTACCATGAAAGAAAACTCCTAATAAGAAAGGTCAGAGAGTGGAAGGAGAAAGGAAGGAAGACAGAAAGGGAGAAAGAGTATCGAAAGAGGGTGCCATGGGGCCTTCACCTGCCCGCCATGTTTATGTAAGGAGGTAAAAAGTTCCGATCAAAAAGGGGATTTGAGTCATGTCATGGGTTTGAGCCAGACCCTGCCAAATAAGACTCCCAGTGAGACCATTTTGTGATCACAGACTCTGCATCCCCCCGCGACTGGACCAGAACCCTCTCATCCGATATATTGCATTCACCTCGTCAATCCACTCTTCCAAGGTTGGAGAGTCTGCCTTCTTCCAGTGACGGGGTATAGCCGTCTTGGCCGCCTGTAGGAGGTGTCGCAGAACAGATTTTTTTGTACGCAGCCTGCGGCATAGGGAACATGTAGAGCAGAACCGCCTCAGGGCGTCTAGGCACGATCACTCCTGAAACCTCTCTGATCGCCTCTAGCACCCCCTCCCAAAAGGACTGCAAGGCTAAACTCGACCACCATATATGCGTCATGGTACCCCCTTGGCTTCCGCACCTCCAACAGTTATCTGGGGTCTCAGGCCACCACCGATGTAGGAGGGAAGGGACCCGATACCATCGTGATATGACTTTATAACTGGTCTCCTGGGACTTAGTAGCAGTCACCGACTTGTGTGACAAATGGAAGCATCGCCCCCATTGTTCTCTAGAGAATGTTTGGTTGAGTTCCCCCCTCCCATGCTCCACAAAAGGGGGGGGGATTGTCCAAGCCCCCGGAGACCAGCAATTTGTATATAACTGAAATGTTGTGATTCGGGCAGTCTTTGTTGTACACATGGCCTCATAAGGGGATGGAGAGAGTGAAAGCTCATGCGTCTGTGTAAGTGATGTAATAAAATGCTGGAGTTGGGCGTATTCGAAATTGTGGCGTAGTTTTTGGGGTTTCTCCCCCAAAATTACAGAGAGTGGTAGTGTCCGTCCCTGTGGGGCAATATGGATGAGCCGAAGAGGCGTCCGTTTAGTTCCTTCCAGGAAGCGGGTAACAGAGGCACCCGGAAGGAAATCCGGACTATCGGTCACCGGCATCAGCGGTCCATATGCACGAATCAAATCGCATTTCCTTCCAGGGGCATGTATGGTGCGCAGAGTCTGCTCGACACTGTACCCCACCACAAGTTTGCGACGGTTCAGCCGTGGCCACGTCCAAGGCAGAGTTGACGCCGACAGAGAGCATAGATCATGGGCCGAACGCACCCATAGTTTAGACCCCTCACCGTGCAGCAGGTCCAGGACACGGGCATGGGCCACTGCTAGGTGATACTTTCGGCAGTCCGTCAGTCCCAACCCTCCCGCGTCCTTTGGTCTGGTCAGAACACTACCTCGTATTCTAGGTCGGCCCTTGGCCCAGACAAACTGGATAAATAATTGTTGAATTTTGTACCAGTATGACGCAGGGATGTGGACGGGTACCGTCTGCAGGAGGTATAATAATCGGGGCAGAACTGTCATTTTGAGGGCGCCAACCCTACCAAACCAGGACACCACCCCCTGATGTCAGGTGGCTAGGTCCCTCTCTAATTTGATAAGAAATTGTTGTAAGTTAAGTGGAAACAGTTTGGACAGGTCAGATGGAATGGTGATACCCAAATATCGGATACTATTGTTTTGTGGCCACTTAAAAGGGTGTTTGGATTGTAGGGAAGAAACTAGATTTGGAGGGAGGGAGATGTTCAAAGCCTCTGATTTGTCGAGGTTTATCCGGAAATTGGGCCATCTCCCAAAGCTATCCAACTCTGACATCAGGGATGGGAGTGCCTCAAGCGGATTAGTGAGATAAACTAATAGGTCATCGGCGAAAGCCGAGCATTTATATTCATGGTTCGCTATCTTGATCCCGTGGATGTCTGGGTTGGCTCGCAGGGCCGCCATGAGATGCTTATGGGGATAAGGGGCATCCCTGTCTCATCCCGTTATGGATGGTGACAGGGTCCGACAGGGTGCCATTGATTTTTATACGCGCCGATGGGGTGTGGTACAGCGCAAGGATTTTAGCCGTTAGGTTTGGGCCCAGCTGCAGATGATTTAATGTTTGGGCGAGTGACTCCCATGAAATCCTGTCGAAGGCCTTCTCGGCATCTAAGGACAGGATCATCAATGGGATCCCTCAGTTGCGAGCAAATTGAATAATATCTAGAGTTTTAAGAGTGTTGTCTCTAGCCTCTCGTCCCGGGACAAACCCAACCTGGTCTAGGTGGATCAGATCCGGAAGGAGAGGATTCAGCCTATTGGCAATAAGTTTAGCATAGCACTTGACATCTACATTGAGCAGGGAAATCGGTCTGTAGCTACCGCAAACGCCCGGGTCCTTGCCCACTTTGGGAATAACTGTAATGTGCGCCGCTGTAGAGTCCGTTGGAAAGAGGGTGGTGTCTGAAATTGAATTAAAAGACTCCAACATCAGAGGCGCAAGTAGGGTCGAAAAGGATTTATAGAATTTTGCCGTTAGCCCGTCCGGACCTGGACTTTTATTGCCAGGAGCGCTCTGGATAACCTGCAATAGTTCTTCTATCGTGAACGGGGCCTCAAGATTTTCTATTATGGCGCTATTCAGTTTTTTAAAGGGGGAAGGGGGGGCACCCATTGAGGCGTTGGGGGACACCCTAGGAGGGGGTAGATTGTACAACCTAGAATAATATTCATGAAAGGCACTTGAAATTTTTGGGGTAGTATGCACCAGGCCACCCGATGAGTCCTGAATATGTGAAATCAGGTTTGTTGCCCTTTTGGCTCGTAATGCGTTGGCTAGCATTTTGCCTGGTTTGTCGCCGAACTCGTAAAATCTGCTCCTGCCCAATTGGATAATGTGTCTATATGAGGAGTCCAGTAATTTCCTAACCTCAACCTCGCTCTCAGAAGTGCTTGGAGTGTCGAGGCCGCCAGAGCACGTTTATGGAAGAGTTCAAGTGTTGTGACTTTTTGAAGAGCGTCTTTGATGGCTTGTGCCCTACTTTTTTTAATTCGAGAGCCGTGTTTAATGAGAGTCCCACGGAGGACACATTTCAGGGCCTCCCACTTAAACACAGGCGCAGTGCTGTCTGATGCGTGGTCCCCAACAAAATTTGTGATAGAGGTGCAGATATCTGAAGTGCAGCTCTCATCCAAAAGCAGGGACTCGTTAAGCCGCCAGGATCCTGCCGTCTTTGCCATGGATGGAACATGCATGGAGCAGAACACTGGAGCGTGATCCGACCATAGGATGTTTCCAATCCCCGTATGGGACAGCCAAGATAAAACATTATGCTGAACCAGAATATAATCCAAGCGGCTGTACGAGTCCTGCGAGTGTGAGTAGAAGCTGTAATCCCTGTCCGAGGGGTGCTGTATGCGCCACGCATCATACAGTTGGAGCTGTAATAAAGATTTTTTAACTCGTTTAATTAGTGCATAGGAGAGGCTTGATCGACCCTTGGAGTTATCCATAGCCGGATCGAGCGTAATGTTTAGGTCCCCACAGAGAACCACTGAACCCCTAACCAAAGGGAGGGTCGAACGTACTAATCCGGCGACAAACCAGTCTTGGTTCTGATTGGGTGCGTACGCATTAATTATAGTAAAATCCTGTCCACTGAGAGATAATGATAAAACAATATAACGTGCCGCCTCATCTATTTTAACGTCCAATACTTGGTGAGGGAGTGATTTGTGTATGCCTATCGCCACCCCCTTTGAACGTGTCTCTGGATTGTTGGCAAGAAACCATGTGGTGTAGTATTTGTTTTTGATCTTTGGGGTGTGGTTAGTTTTAAAGTGCGTCTCCTGGAGGCAGATCAGGTGTACCTTACGTTTGTGCAGGTGATAAAGGATCTGGGCCCGTTTCTCTGGGGTATTGAAACCCTTCACGTTGAAGCATGTAATGTTCAGGTCCGCCATTTAGAGGGGAATCCGGATGTTGCGATGGAAGGAGGGCAGGGCTGCAGTTTTGGTGGACAGTCCCCATGGCGAGGTCTAGTACAGAGAAAGAAGATTAGGAAAAAGAGAGAAAAGAGGAAGGGAGACGATTCAGAGGAACAAAACAAAAGCAGAGGGAAAGCCTCCGCACTTAACACTAAGCAAGTTAATACAATCAACGGGAGCATGCCCGCCGCACACCGGCGGGGCAGGGGCTTCCAACCTATTGGGGGGAGAAACTGGTCAGACATAACCAAAAGACAACTCCTTTCCAATTGAGCATGAATACAGAGAGACAAATAACATTAGCATGGTACGAAACCATCGGCATCTCATGTAATCAATATCATGTACTATAGATATCTTAGAGAGGTTCCTTCAGGCGGGGTCCAGACTACTGCGGCTCAGATGTGGGTGTCTCTTGCCCCGGAATCTCTCCTCTCTCCGAGGGGGTCCCGCAGACTGCCGATTCGTGGAGGGGCTTTCAGGAGGACCCGTGCGTAGCCCCATACCCCATGGACGGAGCAGCGTGTTAGGCCACTGGGGGAGAAGAATCGGCGGCAAGCCAAGGCCCGTAGTAAAAGAGGGCAAGTCCTCGGGTGTACGGAGGGTGAAGTATTTCGAGCCCTGGCGGACCGAAAGGGAGAAAGGAAATCCCCATCGGAACTGGATCTCTCTATCCTTTAAAACATCTAATAGAGGTTTGAGGGCCGCTCTTTGAGCTAGTGTATGGCGAGAAAGGTCCGGTAAGATTCTAATAGGGGTCCCATTATAGGAGAGGTCAGCTTTTTTCCTACTCGCCAGTAGGATCACCTCCTTGAGAGCGTAGAAATGGACCCGGCAGATAACATCCCTTGGGTGGGGGTCCTCCGGATTGAAAGGGCGGAGTGCTCTATGGGCTCTGTCCAGCTCTATTCTGACCCCTGGCGAGCGCCCGAGCAGCCTGTTGAAAATTGTGGTGAGCACCGATGGTACATCCACGGAAGCAATAGATTCTGGCAATCCTCTGACACGGAGATTGTTTCTCCTATTGCGGTTCTCTAGATCGTCCATATTTTGCTGCAGGGAGAACAATTGTTTGGCGTGTTCTGTCACTGTAGCTTGTAAGGCATGGATAGAGGTAGAGTTATTTTCTTGTATCGTGGAAACCGTATCCACTCTATCTGTTAGAGATGAGAGTTCCGCTCTGAATTGAGCAAATTCCAGTTTGCATTCCGCAACGACTTGGTTCGCTAGAGCCGCGATGTCACTTTTGGTAGGTATCGCCTGCATGAATGCTCGGAGGTCCGCCAGGGAGGCCGGCCTATCCTCACCCCCTGCAGTCGGAGAAAAGGCCACATGGGAGGTATGGAAGCTTGACTGTGGCCTGTATATTTGTGGTCTCCCCTCTCTCGGAGTTGCGATCATGATTGGGGTGTGAGGTACCATTTGAGTGTCAGGGCCCGCTAGAAGCAAGGTGGGATGCCTCTCAGGTGTGACCGGGTGCTTGGCGGGGGGGCTGTCTGCCCATGATGAGCCAGTGGACCATCTGGTTGGGGGGCTTGATGCTGCCTCCTCCCTCTGTAACCTTTCTTGCATGAGAGCCTCATCTTTCTGGGGGGGGGACTCCCCATCCTCCTCTCCCATATGTGGGGGGCAGGTGTCCCCAGCTCTCTGTGAGACCCCGGGCTCTGTGCTTCCACACCCATTGGGATCGTAAGCTGGGGTGGAGGGGGGGGCCTGGACAGACTCCAGCTACTCCCATCTGTGGCTCCGGATTTTCTGCCAGGATCAAGGGCGACTGGTGTCCCAGGCATAGTCCTCCCCCTCCCTCTTGTGCGGCCTGATCGCCGCTTGTCAGCTGCTTCAGCTGCAGGGTCTGGGGCCTGCTTACCCGGTCCGTCTCGGCTGGGGATCTGCTGCGGCGGCCATCTTGGAATGGCGCCGCTGCCGCGCAAGGCCTCTCCGCCTCCGGTATGGGGGTCCCGATCGTTCCGATTACGGACTCATTCCTCCGGGTCTGAGCTGGGGTGCTTCCCGCTTCCTCCGGTGCCAGGGTCCCGCTCGCCGCGGTGGCGGATTCAGCTTGACAATCTGGTCCCCGGGCAGGACGCATGGAGGCCTCAGATTTTTCACTCCCCGCACTGGTGAGGTAAGCCTCCATAGTGTGCTGTGGGGACGTCGGGCGGGCAGCAGAACGGGACCGGGCTTTCTTGGCAGCGGTACGCACCATTTTGGTGTGGGGATGCCGGTGGATCGTGGGATTCTGCAGCGGAGCTCAGGAGCTGCACGTCTCTACACGGCCATGTCTAGCCACGCCCCCATAAATATATTATATGCTAACTCCACTACTTGATAATGTATAAAGAGAAAACACAGGAGCAATTGCGCATTTCAAAATTAAGAAAATTACTTTTATTACAAAATAATAACAACATAAAAAAAGACATACATAATGTCACGGCCGGGCGGTCGGGCAGACCCAGGAGGTGGATCCACTGGACCGAACTCTAAGATGGAGGTAGGGAGTCCGGCAGCTGAAGCACTGAAGGGCAGCAGGACAGTCCGTGCAAGTGAAGACAGCGGAGGAGTCCCTGGGACCACGGAGTCACAGAAGGTAGTCTTGGTGACGTAGCTCAGGTTCGGAGGCCGAGATGATATCAGGCGGGGTCCGGAACCTCTGGAGCAAGATGACGGGTCACCGCAGGGATCCGAGATGGTAGGTACTGTCGGATGGCAGACGGACAGCGTGCGGGGTTCGGGATGCGGCAGACTGGATGGCGAGGCAGGTACGGCTCTACAAAGAGAGATAGGTGAGTACAGGCACATAAACACCAGGAGACCTGACTCCTAGCTCAGGGAACACGAAGATCAGGCCCCGCCCCCTTGGACAAGAACCCCCTTTATACCCTGAACCTGACTAACCTCATTTCCTGTTACTGGACGCTGGCCCTTTAAGAAAGGGTCAGTGACCGCGCGCGCGCCCTAATGCGCATGCGCGCAGCCCGGGTGCCAGAAGCCAGGGAAGGAGGCTGCGAGGAGGACGCAGGGGAGCCGGACAGGGCCTGGGAAGATGTCGGACGCCGGGATCGGCGCCCAGGGGGCCTATGGAGGACGGGCACCGGAGGCTGGGACGTGGGGAGCGTGGCAGGTGAGCCGGGGAGCGGGGCTGAGGACCCGGGGAGCGGGGCTGAGGACCCGGGGAGGGGAGCCGAGGACCCGGGGAGCGTGACAGTACCCCCCCCCCCACGCCCCCCTCCCCGTGACCGGGACATGAAGGCACGGATAAGAGGAGTACCCACGTTCTCCCTGGGCTCCCAAGACCTGTCCTCAGGACCATACCCCTCCCAGTCCACCAGGAAGAACTGCCGACCTCGTACGGTCTTCATGGCCACGATATCCCTTACCGCATAGATGTCATCATCGGCAATAGGTGGTGGGGCCGGACTGGCAGCAGCGGAGAAGGGACCAAGGACAACCGGCTTGAGCAGGGAGACGTGGAACGAGTTGGGTATCCTCATCGTGGCCGGGAGCTGCAGCTTGTAGGAGACCTCATTGATCTTGGTGAGGACTTTAAATGGCCCAATGTAGCGAGGGCCCAGCTTGTATGAAGGTATCTTCAGGCGGACGTACTGGGAAGAAAGCCAGACAAGGTCTCCAGGTGAGAAACACGGAGGATCCAGGCGTTTCTTGTCTGCGTGTCTTTTCATCCGCAGGGAAGCACGTCCCAGAGACGCTTTGACAGAGTCCCAAATGGTGGCAAAGTCACGGGCTACTGTATCTGCAGCAGGAACATCCGAAGAGGGAGATACAGGCAATGGGATGGAAGGCTGAAGTCCGTAAACAACATGGAAGGGAGAGCTGGAGGACGACTCACTGATGTGGTGGTTGTGGGAGAATTCAGCCCAAGGTAGAAGAGCGGACCAGTCATCGTGATGGGCGTTAACATAGTGACGTAGAAATGAGGTCAAGATTTGATTGACCCTCTCTACTTGGCCATTAGACTGAGGATGGTAGGCAGATGAAAAGTCCAGGGTAACTCCCAGATGGTTACAGAGAGCCCTCCAGAAGCGGGAGGTGAACTGAGTTCCTCTGTCTGATACGATGTGTAAAGGAAAGCCATGCAAGCGGAAGATGTGTTGTATAAAAGCGTCCGCGAGTTCCTGAGCAGAGGGCAGTCCGACCATAGGAACGAAATGGGCCATTTTTGAGAACCGGTCCACCACGACCCATATGACCGTGTGCCCGGATGACAATGGCAAGTCTGTAATAAAGTCCATTGCTAGGTGTTGCCACGGAATCGAAGGTATAGGCAGAGGCAGAAGACGGCCATGTGGGAGGTGTTTGGGCGTCTTGTTTCTGGCACAAGAGGAGCAGGTAGAGACAAAGGCGGCGACGTCCGTGCGAAGAGATGGCCACCAGTAATGGCGTACAATTGCACCCCATGTTCTCTTCTGGCCTGCATGGCCGGCTGTTTTTGAGGCATGACCCCAGTGTAAGACCGTTAGCCTGTCGGTCTCCGAGACGTAGGTCTTCCCAGGTGGTATTTGGGCCAGAGTGACAGGAGCCACCGGAACAATCTTGCTAGGAGAGATGATAGGCTGGATGGTCTCTTCCTCCTGTTCCATGGGCATGAGAGACCTAGACAAGGCATCAGCGCGTACATTCTTGTCCGCTGGTCGGAAGTGGAGCTGGAAGTCAAACCTGGCAAAGAATAAGGACCACCTGGCTTGCCGTGGGTTCAGTCGCTGAGCGGACCGCAGGTATTCCAAGTTCTTGTGGTCCGTGTAAATAATCACGGGGTACACTGCTCCTTCCAGGAGGTAGCGCCACTCCTCCAGAGCCAGTTTAACCGCCAGTAGTTCTCGGTCACCGATGGTGTAATTACGTTCGGGTGCTGAGAAGCTCTTAGAGAAGAAACCGCAGGTCACCATCTTCCCGGAGGAGGATTTTTGCATGAGCACTGCTCCGGCTCCTGAGGAGGAGGCATCCACCTCCAAGGTGAACTGGCGGTTCAACTCCGGTCGGTGGAGTACAGGGGCGGAGGCGAATGCTCGCTTCAAGGAACAAAATGCGGCGTCTGCCGCAGGTGACCAGTCCTTTGGATTAGCTTCCTTTTTGGTCAAAGCGGAGAGAGGAGCGGTCAAGGCAGAGAAGTGCGGGATAAACTGGCGGTAGTAGTTGGCGAATCCCAGGAAGCGTTGGATTGCCTTCAGTCCAGAAGGTGGAGGCCAGTTGAGGATGGCGGAAACCTTCTTGGGATCCATCTGCAGTCCAGTATCAGAGATGATGTACCCCAGAAAGGGGAGAGAAGACTGCTCAAAGACACACTTCTCATACTTTGCGTACAGGCGATTCTCTCTCAGTCTTTGTAAGACCAGCTGTACGTTTTCTCTGTGGGTTTGGAGGTCCGGAGAGAAGACAAGGATGTCATCAAGATAAACAACCACACAGATGTAGAGAAGGTCCCGAAACACGTCGTTCACCAGTTCTTGGAAGACGGCAGGAGCGTTACACAGACCGAAGGGCATCACGCAGTATTCATAATGTCCATCGCGCGTATTAAACGCGGTTTTCCATTCGTCACCAGAGCGGATGCGTACCAGATTGTAAGCACCCCGAAGATCCAGCTTGGTGAACACACGAGCTCCTCTAAGCCGGTCAAATAATTCGGGAATAAGCGGCAGGGGGTACTTGTTTTTCACGGTGATTTGGTTGAGACCCCGGTAGTCTATGCATGGGCGTAAGTCGCCCTCTTTCTTCTTGACAAAGAAGAAACCTGCTCCAGCAGGAGAGGAGGATCTCCGAATGAACCCTCTTGCTAGGCTCTCTGAGATGTAATCTGACATGGCCCTGGTTTCGGCTGGAGATAAAGGATATATCCGTCCTCTGGGTGGGGTTGTCCCTGGAAGCAGGTCAATGGCACAATCGTATGGACGATGTGGCGGCAGTACCTCGGATTCCTTTTTGTCAAAGACATCGGCAAAGGACCAATAGGCCGAAGGCAGCCCCGGTAGGGACTCTGGAACCGGAGGTCGTCGGAGGGGTTGTATGGACTTTAGGCACCTCTCATGACACGAAGAGCCCCAACGGGTGACTTCGCCAGTACCCCAGCTAACCGATGGTTCATGTGTCCGCAACCATGGAAGTCCCAACAGGATCTGGTGGGACATGTGTGGGAGAACGTAGAGAGCGATGTTCTCGGTGTGAAGAGCACCGATGCGTAGTTCGACAGGCCTGGTGATCAAGGAGATGGTATCAGAGAGAGGCCTCCCATCCACAGAGGCAATCACTAAGGGTTTGTCGAGTGGCATGACAGGCACCCGGTACTTGTCCACCGTGGCCTGCTGGATGAAATTGCCTGCTGCCCCGGAATCGAGGTAGGCATCAGCCGTGAACCGCGTCTCTCCCGTGGTCACTTGCACTGTCCATGTAACTGGGTCAGAGAGAGTCCCAGCACCTAGGGTGGCCTCTCCTACCAACCCTAGGCTTTGGAGTTTCCCGGCCTCTCTGGACAGGAGCGTAGCAGGTGGGTGTCCTCACCACAGTAAAAGCAGAGACCCTTGGCGAGCCGCTCTGCTCGACGTCGTTCAGACTGCCGCAGTCGGTCGATCTGCATGGGTTCGTGGACGGGAATCCCAGCTGTTGATGACTGAGGTACGGAGGACTTCTGCTGAGGAGGAGAATGCCGTACCGGGCGTCTCTCACGAGATAGCTCTTTGGAGCGCTCCTGAAAACGTATGTCCACACGAGTTGCTAGGGCAATCAGTGCATCTAGGGTGGAGGGCACGTCCCGACCCGCCAACTCATCCTTGATGCGACTCGAGAGTCCTTCCCAGAAGGCGGCTGTTAGGGCCTCGTTATTCCACCCGAGTTCTGAAGCCAAAGTGCGGAAACGGATGGCGTATTGACCCACAGTCAGTGTCCCTTGACGTAGGCGGAGGAGTGATGAAGCAGAGGCAGAGGCGCGTCCTGGCTCGTCAAAAGTACTGCGGAAGGCCTGTAGGAACTGTTGAAGATCCTTGGTCATGGGGTCCTCCTTCTCCCACAAGGGGTTCATCCACGCCAGCGCCTCGCCCTCTAGGTGGGACATTATAAAGGCGACCTTGGCTTGGTCGGAGGCGAACAGATGTGGCAGCTGCGTGAAGTGAAGGGAACATTGGTTTATGAAGCCCCGGCAGGTCTTGGGATCTCCAGCATACCGAGGAGGTGACGCCAAACGGAGTCGGGAAGCATCTGAAGAGGCTGCCACTGGTACGGGAGCCATGGCTTGCCTGGCGGGGGATCTGGGTGCCGCAGGCGTCATTGATGCTTGTAATGTGTACAGGCGGGTGTCCACGGAGGTCATGAATTGCAGCATGCGGGTCTGGACTTCATGCTGTCGTTGGAGTTCCTCTTGCAGGACCGATAGTGCTGCAGCGGGATCCATGGCCTGATCTTACTGTCACGGCCGGGCGGTCGGGCAGACCCAGGAGGTGGATCCACTGGACCGAACTCTAAGATGGAGGTAGGGAGTCCGGCAGCTGAAGCACTGAAGGGCAGCAGGACAGTCCGTGCAAGTGAAGACAGCGGAGGAGTCCCTGGGACCACGGAGTCACAGAAGGTAGTCTTGGTGACGTAGCTCAGGTTCGGAGGCCGAGATGATATCAGGCGGGGTCCGGAACCTCTGGAGCAAGATGACGGGTCACCGCAGGGATCCGAGATGGTAGGTACTGTCGGATGGCAGACGGACAGCGTGCGGGGTTCGGGATGCGGCAGACTGGATGGCGAGGCAGGTACGGCTCTACAAAGAGAGATAGGTGAGTACAGGCACATAAACACCAGGAGACCTGACTCCTAGCTCAGGGAACACGAAGATCAGGCCCCGCCCCCTTGGACAAGAACCCCCTTTATACCCTGAACCTGACTAACCTCATTTCCTGTTACTGGACGCTGGCCCTTTAAGAAAGGGTCAGTGACCGCGCGCGCGCCCTAATGCGCATGCGCGCAGCCCGGGTGCCAGAAGCCAGGGAAGGAGGCTGCGAGGAGGACGCAGGGGAGCCGGACAGGGCCTGGGAAGATGTCGGACGCCGGGATCGGCGCCCAGGGGGCCTATGGAGGACGGGCACCGGAGGCTGGGACGTGGGGAGCGTGGCAGGTGAGCCGGGGAGCGGGGCTGAGGACCCGGGGAGCGGGGCTGAGGACCCGGGGAGGGGAGCCGAGGACCCGGGGAGCGTGACACATAAACACATATAATTGAAGTGTGACAGTGTACAACACACACATAGATGGGGAGGATTGAAACTGGCTGAGTTTCCGATGCTATAATGTTATTTGCTTATTGCAAGTAAAAAGTGAAGGAACCCACATTGGTTATATCCCTCTGCTATTACACAGTAACGGAGTGCAGAACTGTGGAGCATGAGCTACATGGATGCAAATGCATATATACGAAAAACACTCAGTATACGGTTTCATATCGTGGCCATTAAAGGGTTAAGTTCATGAGGTGCGCCTCTGCATCCAAACGACCATGCCCACAGACAGCATTACACCATAGAATATACAATTAAATTGCTTAGTGCATACAGCATGTAAACTGATGCTATGTGATCCAGAGAATAGATAAATATTAGTGATGAGCGAGTATGCTTGTTACTACTCGGTACTCGCACGAATATCACTGTACTCGGGCTACTCGGCGGGGACCGAGTAATCTCGCGATACTCGTGCTGTACTCGTGGTCTTCATCCCTGCATGTTGGCGCTCTTTTGAGAGCCAGCCCTCATGCAGGGATTGGCTGGCAGACCACTGCAATGCCACAGCCCTGTTAGTTGTGGAATTGTAGTGATTGGCCGGCCTGCACAGCGTGACCGAGCCTTTATACTGGCGGGCGCGCTGTGCTCTGCACACAGCCATCCAGACAGTCAGTGCAGGGAGAGTGTTGCTGCTTCAGGGAAAGGTTTGCGGCCCTTTATAGCTATTTCCGTAGCAGGGCTGCAAACAGTGTGACCAGAAGTCCTTCTCAGGACTATTATAGTTGTATACAGGCAGGCAGGGTATAGCCAGGTCGGAGTACAGTAGCAGAGTCCTTCTCAGGACTATTGTTGCTGTATACAGGCAGGGTATAGCCAGGTCGGAATACAGGCTAGTGACCAGAAGAGTCCTTGTCAGGACTATTGTAGCAGTATACAGGCAGGCAGGCAGGCAGGGTATATAGCCATTCCTAGTGGTGACCGTATACCAGCCTTCATCATATCTGGGGCTGGTGTACACAGTCTAAAACAGTCCAGATAGTGTCAGACTTCTCAGTAATTGTCACTCCTAAAAACCTGTTAGGTTCTTAGTGCGTCCGTGCTTGCATTTAAAAACCGCACGTGTGTGCCTGTCGGTGGCAGCGTACAGGTGCACGATTTGCACAAACTATTATATAACGCACAAGTCTAGTGTATAATACACGTCAGTCAGCAGTGTCTGATAGTGTCAGACTTCTCAGTAATTGTCGCTCCTAAAAACCTGTTAGGTTCTTAGTGCGTCCGTGCGTGCATTTAAAAACCGCACGTGTGTGCCTGTCGGTGGCAGCGTACAGGTGCACTTGTGTGCGTTTTGCACAAACTTGGATATAACGCACAAGTCTAGTGAATACACGTCAGCACAGCATTGCAAAATGCGCAAGGGCGTTGGCAACGAACAAGGAAGTGGACGTGATGGTGGTGCAGGCAGAGGCCGAGGTCGTGGGCAAGCTCTAATTTCGCCACAACAAAGGGCCACATCTAGTCGCTCGCACGTCCTGTCCCAAATTCTTGGGGACCGCAGCAGTACACCGCTCTTGAACCAAGACCAGTGTCAACAGGTTGTTAGTTGGATAGCGGATAATGCTTCCAGTCAGATTGGCACCACCACAAACACTCTGTCTTCCACACGGTCAAGTGTCAGTAGCCGTGATACTGCACCGCACATTTCAGAACCTGATCCTCCTTCCTACCACAAGGCTGAGTACACGTCCTCGGACATTACTGATCCCACACTTGGACACTCGGAAGAGCTGTTCACGTTTCCATTCGCACATTCTGGCCTCTCGCCAGCTCATGTTGAAGTGGGTCATGAGGAGATCGTATGTACAGATGCCCAAATATTTGAGCAGCCACGTTCTCACAAAGTTGGCAACGTGTCTCAACAAGGGGTGGACGATGATGAGACATAATTGTCAGGAAGTCAGGAGGAGGAGCAGGGTGCGGAAGAGGAAGACGACGTGGTGGATGATCCAGTAACTGACCCAACCTGGCAGGAGGATATGCAGAGCGAGGACAGCAGTGCACAGGGGGAGGGAGGCGTAGCATCCCAACAGGCAGTAAGAAGCAGGGTGGTGGCTCCAGGCAGAAGTCAGGCAACCGTTCCCCAGAACAACAACACGACACAAGGTGCCTGTACAAATGTTAGGTCTTCCCGAGTCTGGCAGTTTTTTAAGTTGGCTCCAGATGATTCTAAAAAGGCCATTTGCAACACCTGCCATGCCAGCATCAGCAGGGGTACCAAAACTAGCAGCCTGACCACCACCAGCATGATCAGGCACATGTCAGCCAAGCACCCGACTTTGTGAGATGTACAACAGAGTCGAGGAGCAGTGCATGCTGATGTCACTGCTACGTCTTCGCTTGTTGTGCATGCGAGCCAATCCCCTGTCCATGCTGCCTGCGAACAAGCCTCCTCCGGTCCTGCACCTGCAGTTGCCTACGCAGAAATAACACCATCATCAAGCACGTCCTTGTCCCAGCGCAGCGTTCAGTTATCCATTCAGCAAACCTTTGAACGCAGGCGCAAATACACTGCCAACGCCCCACATGCCACAGTTCTAAATGCTAACATTTCGCGACTGCTTGCGCTGGAAATGTTGCCTTTTAGGCTGGTGGAGACAGAAGCATTCCGTGACCTGATGGCGGCAGCTGTCCCACGTTACTCGGTCCCCAGCCACCACTATTTCTCCCGGTGTGCCGTCCCCACGTTGCATAACCACGTGTCACAAAACATCACACGTGCCCTGAACAACGCTGTTTCACCCAAAGTCCACCTAACCACAGACACGTGGACAAGTGCTTGTGGGCAAGGCCGCTACATCTCGTTGACGGCACACTGGGTTAATATTGTGGAAGCTGGGACCCAGTCTGAGCGAGGGACGGAACACGTCCTTCCCACACTAAGGTTTGCAGGCCCTACCTCAGTCAGGGTTTCACCCACACTCTACAGCTCCGGAATGTCATGCTCTTCAGCCTCCTCCTCCTCCTGCGCATCCTCATCCACTTTACCCTCCACACCAGTCCCAAGCTGGAAGCACTGCAGCACTGCCTCGGCAAAGCGGTAACAGGCTGTGCTGAAGCTAATCTGCATAGGTGACAAACCCCACAATGCAGAAGAGGTGTGGACAGCTCTGAAACAGCAGGCAGATCACTAGCTCACACCTCTGAACCTAAAGCCAGGAAAGGTCGTGTGTGACAATGGCCGGAACCTGGTGGCGGCTTTGAGGCGAGGCCAGCTGACACATGTTCCATGCGTGGCCCATGTGCTCAACCTCGTGGTTCAGCGGTTTCTAAAGTCATACTCAGAGCTGTCTGATCTGCTGGTAAAAGTTCGCCGCCTGTCTGCACATTTTCGAAAGTCACCTACTGCTTCAGCCGGCCTTGCCGGCTTTCAGCGCCGTTTGCATCTTCCGGCTCACAGACTGGTGTGTGATGTCCCCACGCGTTGGAATTCAACTCTGCACATGTTGGTCAGGATATGTGAGCAGAAGAGGGCAGTTGTTGAGTACCTGCATCACCTAAGCCGTCGGGAAATGGGTCAAACTCCACACATAACACCTGAGGAGTGGAGATGGATGTCCGACCTATGTACCATCCTACAAAACTTTGAGGACTCCACCAAGATGGTGAGTGGTGATGACGCCATTATTAGCGTCACCATACCGCTTCTCTGCCTTCTAAAACGGTCTCTGCTCAAAAACAAACATGATGCATTGCAGGCGGAGCGCGATGAGTTGGAGCAAGAAACAGTAGTGGGTGTGGGTGATAACACACAGCCCAGCCTCGTCTCATCACAACGAAAAGTGGAGGACTATGACGAGGAGGAGGATGAAGACATGGAGCAACTCTCCGGCCAAATTGAGGATATGACATGCACACCAGTCATATCCTCGGTTCAGCGTGGCTGGCCAGAGGACAGGGTAGATGTTCAGTCATCGTGTTGGTCAGGATACTGAAGTACTGGCTGTTAAGAGTCTGGCGCACATGGCTGACTTTATGGTAAGCTGCCTGTCTCGTGACCCTCGCGTTAAGAACATCTTGGCCGACAATCATTACTGGTTGGTAACACTGTTAGACCCACGCTACAAGGAGAACTTTATGTCTCTTATTCCCGAGGCGGAGAGGTCAGCCAAAATGCAGCAGTTCCGGAAGGCCATAGTCACGGAAGTAGGCAAAGCATTCCCCTCACAAAACGCTAGCGGCATAGGTCAGGAATCAGTTGACAACCAAGGCGTACAGCCGAGAGAGGCACAAGTCCAATCCGCCAGAGGTAGGGGAACAGTCTTTAAGATGTGGGACAGTTTTCTCAGCCCCTCACGTACCACAGCCCCTGAGGTGCGGGGTAGTGCCACAAGAAATCCTAAGTTTGCCCAGATGCTCAAGGAGTACCTTGCAGATCGAACAACTGTACTCCGACATTCCTCTGTGCCTTACAATTATTGGGTATCCAAGGTGGACACGTGGCATGAATTGGCTCTCTACGCCTTGGAAGTCCTGGCCTGCCCTGCCGCTAGTGTTTTGTCAGAGCGTGTTTTTAGTGCCGCAGGTGGAATCATTACAGATAAACGCACCCGCCTGTCAACTGAAAATGCTGACAGGCTGACTCTGATCAAGATGAACAAGGGTTGGATTGGGCCAGACTTCACCACACCACCAGCAAATGAGAGCGGAATTTAAAGTTTGTAACGGGAATTTGCCATGTACCTCCACTAACCCATGGGTACACACTTCTGGACTTTGGATAATCGCTGGACTGCTCCTCCTTCTCCTCATGCGCCACCATGATGAACGTTACAATAGTTAGGCCTTTGTTTCAGGTATACCCCCAGTGGTAAATTTTTTCGCCCATTCTTTCAGAATGGACATTACAACGACAGGAGACCCGCTCCTTTGCAATGGGAACAATGTTTTGAGGCCCTCATGCACGTCTCTATCCAGGGACAATGTGGAGCCTCCCAATTTTTGGCTGCCCTGCCTAAGGGCTATACTACAATACACCCACTTCCTGACAACGGACACTTCAGGTTTACAGGCCCTCATGCACGTCTCTATCCAGGGACAACGTGGAGCCTCCCAATTTTTGGCTGCCCTGCCAAAGGGCTATACTACAATAGACCCACTTCCTTACAATGGGCACTTCAGGTTTACAGGCCCTCATGCACGTCTCTATCCAGGGACAACGTGGAGCCTCCCAATTTTTGGCTGCCCTGCCAAAGGGCTATACTACAATAGACCCACTTCCTTACAATGGGCACTTCAGGTTTACAGGCCCTCATGCACGTCTCTATCCAGGGACAATGTGGAGCCTCCCAATTTTTGGCTGCCCTGCCTAAGGGCTATACTACAATAGACCCACTTCCTTACAATGGGCACTTCAGGTTTACAGGCCCTCATGCACGTCTGTATGCAGGGGCATTGGTGAACCTCACAATTTTGGACTGCCCTGGCAAAGGAAAATACTACAAAGACTCACTTCCTCAAAATGGGCACATTAGACTCAAGAGGCCTTCATGTACGTCTCTTCTCAGGGACATCGGAGTGCCACACAATGTTTTACGTAAAATCTTTCATGTTTTAATCTCAAAAAGTAACATACACCAGCTCTATCTCACTATTGGGTATGTGCCCTTAACATTTCCGCCATGAAAATTCATTTTGGTGTCATTTTGAAGGTTTTCTGGTGAGTCCGTAAAAATGGCGTAAAACGCGGACAAAATTGTTCACAGCTGTGACTTTTGAGTTATAAATGCTTCAAGGGGTCTTCCCCATGCTGTTGCCATGTCATTTGAGCACTCTTCTGAGACTTTTGTGACATTTTTAGGGTTTCTACATGCTGCCGGGGGTCATTTCATAAAAATACTCGGGTCTCCCATAGGATAACATTGGGCTCGGTGCTCGGGCCGAGTACACGAGTATCTTGGGATGCTCGGCCCGAGCCTCGACCACCCGAGCTTTTTAGTACTCGCTCATCACTAATAAATATATATATAGCCACTACATCCGGTCAAATAACATGGTTATAGTAAAATACAATCATCATAGTATAAACCAGTATAGGTAAGAATACTATATTCCTGGAATAGAGGTCATAGAATTGGCTCGAAAAGAGGACCTGCGCGTGTTAGTAATCTGTCATCCGTAAAAATTCACATCTCATTCAGTGCAGGTTACCATATGACCTAAATGGCTCAGGCAATCATGGCATCACATTACCCATTGTAAATTGGTGGATCAGCACTGTTCAACCTCCACCCGAATGTACATTTCACAATAGAATGCTTCCTCAGGGGTCTGCTGTTAATCGATATACCCTCACCTTTTATAGTGTGGTCACCCAAATGAGTCTCACCTGCGATCACACTCCGGCGCATGTGCGTTGACGTCCACCGGCCCTCCCGGGAGCGCCGCTCGTCAGCATCGCACGTGCGTGCTCAGTGGCTCAGAACGCCAATGATCACGTGCGTCGCCCATGACAGCGGTGCCACCCGGGGGATGGGTGGAGAGCAGCGGGCACGCGCACAGGTACACACCTGGGACTGATCACATCCACTAGAATGCGGCACCATACACACCAGTACTCCGCATGTCATTCTATGTGGATACAAGGTATGTGACATGTTTGCCTCACAAAATATATACAGGGTGATTAATGTTTGTGATGACTTGGTTCCCAGGTGGTGTGGGATATCACCAGGAGATAAATGCAGTTCCATTGGGATCAGTTTCACATACAAGGTGCTCCTCAGGATGGCAAGGGAGAAATTAACTGTCAACAAATACACAAATTAAAATAGCTTAAAAACAAACAGTGTAGGAGAGTAATGGAAATATAACAACTGTTTAAAGTACTAATAAGTATCATAGATGCTGCGCAAAAATCCAAAACCAGACCTAGAAGGCCAATTTTAAGATCTATTTTAAGACTAAGGTGGACCATGGACTAATTCACAAAAAACATGCAAATGAGTTAATTTCGTTTAGCCCTATAGGTGATTCCGTTTGCAGCAGGGTGATCCATTTACATTCCTGCTGCAGCAGTTTTATTATGTTACCACCACGAATTCCTACTGACACTTGTTCAATACCCCTCACCTTAAAGGTGCAGGGATCATATCCATGTTTAAGTTTGAAATGTCGTGGGATTGTTTTTAAATCCTCCAAACTGGTAACAGTTTTTGCCGCAAGAATGTCACGGACATGTTCTCTCGTCCGGACTCGCAGTTGGCGAGATGTCAACCCGATATAAATCAGGTTGCATCCGCAAACCGCGTAGCATATAACCTGCGTAGTGGAGCAGGTGATATACTGTCGGATTGTAAATTCTTTATCACCCCCAGAAGACTTAAGGCTACTTTACACAATGCGATATCGGTCCCGATATCGCTAGTGTGGGTACCCGCCCCCATCTGTTGCGCGACACGGGCAAATCGCTGCCCGTGCTGCACAACATTGCCCAGAGCAGTCACACATACCTGTCCGGCGACGTCGCTGTGACCGGCGAACCGCCTCCTTTCTAAGGGGGCGGTCCGTGCGGCGTCACAGCGATGTCACTGAAGCGTCACTGAACCGCCGCCCAATAGCAGCGGAGGGGCGGAGATGAGCGGGACGTAACATCCCGCCCACCTTCTTCCTTCTGCATAGCAGCCGGGAGGCAGGTAAGGAGAGGTTCCTCGTTCCTGCGGTGTCACACGGAGCGATGTGTGCTGCCGCAGGAACGAGGAACAACTTCGTTACTGCTGCAGTAACGATTTTAAAGAATGGACCCCCATGTCGCCGATTAGCGATTTTGCAACGATGCAAAATCGCTTATCGGTGTCACACGCAACGGCATCGCTAATGCGGCCAGATGTGCGTCACAAATTCCGTGACCCCAACGACTCCGCATTAGCGATGTCGCAGCGTGTAAAGCCCCCTTTAAACGTTTTCATTCTACTCATATTGGCACATGCCTTGCATCCACCATACAGATAAAACCCCGATTGGTGGGCCCGTCCCAAATGGTTTGTTGGTAGTTGCCACATAGTGGCTTCTAACCAACAAATCTTTCAGATTTTTGTTTCTTTTATAAGACATCTGGGGGTAATCCAATAGGTAGTTCTTCAAAGTTGGTTCAGTTTGGAGAACTGACCAGTGACGCTGTAAGATTTTCTTAATTTCCTCACTTTGTGAGTAGAAGGTCGAAATTAATCTAATATGGTCATTATCCTTGGAAGTTCGTTTTGAAGACTGGAGTAGGCGTTCTCTGGTAGAGTTCTTTGCCCTGTTGTAGCATTCTTTGATGGCTCTCTTACTGTACCCTCGTGACTGGAATCTCTTTCTCAATATATCTGCCTGATGTTCAAATTTTTGTGGGGTGGAACAGATCCGCTTCGTTCTCATGAACTGACCAACTGGAATAGCTTTGATGGTTGTGTAATGTTGACTAGACCCAGCATGCAGCAGGGAGTCATCTATGTGTGTTTTGTACACTGTCACACTTCAATTTTATGTGTTTATGTATGTCTTTTTTAATGTTGTTGTAATTATTTTGTAATAAAAGTAATTTTCTTAATTTTTAAATACGCAATTGCTCCTGTGTTTTCTCTTTATACATTATCAAATTCGAATATTGTAAGAATAAGCTTCTTACCTTTTGATACAGCTTGAGTTGCCTTTCTGAGGAAGGCAAGGTGGTTGGGTCAGCGGTTCTCAGGAATCCCTGTCCCTGTTCAGGCACCAGATTTTGTTGTCACCATTCAGCATGGGACATAAAAGATTTTGTGTGTGTGTGGTCCTAATTAAATTAAATAGATCATGTATGTATGTATGTATGTATGTATGTATGTATAGGAGACACCCCTCTGAGACAATAAAGTATCAGACGTAGCTCTCCCTTTGTCTCAAATAAATAAAAGATTACATCATCATCACTCATTTATATAAGACTGTAAACTTTTTAGTTTCACATTCCTGAACGTCACTTTTAACAAAGAAACTGAAACTATAGAAGTCCTTATCTAACGTAAACAGGAGGTCTCTGCTGCATTACACCAGGGGAGACACAGTACAGACTCTTATGGTCATGTCACACACAACGACAGCGACATCGTCGCTGCTGTCGCCATTTTCTGTGACGTAGCAGCGACCGTGCTAGTGATGTCACTGTGTGTGACATCCTGCAACGACCTGGCCCCTGCTGTGAGGTCGCCGGTTGTTGCTGAATGTCCTGGACCATTTTTTGGACGTTGCTCTCCCGCTGTGAAGCACACATCGATGTGTGTGAGACAGAGACAAACTAAACGTGCAGGGAGCCGGCTTCTGCGGACGCTGGTAACCAAGGTAAATATCGGGTAACCAAGCAAAGGCTTTGATTGGTTACCCGATATTTACCTTTGCTACCAGCGTCCGCAGCTTCTTGAAGCCGGCTGCCTGCATACGTAGCCAAGGTACACATCGGGTAACTATAAGCAAAGCGGTTTGCATGTTAATCCGTTGTGTACTCTGGCTACGAGTGCATTCAGCCAGCGCTAAGCGGTGTGCACTTGTAACCAAGGTAAATATCGGGTAACCAAGCGAAGCACTTTGCTTGGTTACCCGATATTTACCTTAGTTACCAAGCGCAGCATCGCTTCCACGCGTCGCTGCTGGCTGGGGGCTGGTCACTGGTGAAATCAGCCTGTTTGACAGCTCACCAGCGACCAGGTAACGACGCAGCAGCGATCCAGATAAGGTCAGATCGTCGTCGTGATCGCTGCTGCGTCGCTACGTGTGACCTAGGCTTTAAGGTCCCGTCACACACAACGAGATCGCTACCGAGATCGTTGCTGCGTCACCGTTTCTGTGACGCAGTAACGATCTTGCCAGCGATCTCGTTATGTGTGACACCTACCAGCGATCAAGCCCCTGCTGTGAGATCGCTAATCGTTCCGAAGGGTCCGGAGCATTTTCTTCAAAGGTGATGTCCTGCTGGGCAGGACACATCGCTGTGTTTGACACCTAACAATGACCTCCTATACAGTTCGCTCATCGTTACTGCATCGTTGGTAAGGTCTGACTGTGTGACATCTCACCAGCGACCTCCCAGTGACTTACCAGCGATCCTTATCAGGTCACATCGTTTTCGGGATCACTGGTAAGTCGTTACATGTGACGGGGGCTTTACACAAAGACAAAATGGAGTGTAGATTTAACAAAATGAATTCTGCGCTCATTCAAGCAATACACAAATGGATGAGTAAAGCATACAACTTGTCTATAAAAAAAAATAAAGAAAAAAAAAATTCTCCATCAAAAATTAAAAAAAATGTGTAAAAAGATGAATAATTTGTAAATGATCCATTATAAAAAGTACACAACCGTAAAGACATAAAATGAACTCTTTATTAACAGATAGTAAAAATCTATTAATATTTACTAAAACAGACATTCTATTCATGACTATGGCTTCACTCCTGTGTAATAAGCCTTGATTTCCGAGCAAAACATTTCCCACATTCTGAACATGAATATGGCTTCTCTCCTGTGTGAATTCTCTCATGTCTAATAATATGTGCTTTCAGAGCAAAACATTTCTCACATTCTGAACATGAATATAGCTTTTCTCCTATGTGAATTCTCTCATGTTTAACAAGATCTGATTTCCGAGCAAAACATTTTCCACATTCTGAACATGAATATGGCTTCTCTCCTGTGTGAATTATCTCATGTCTAATAATATGTGCTTTCCGAGCAAAACATTTCCCACATTCTGAACATGAATATGGCTTCACTCCTGTGTGAATTCTCTCATGTTTAACAAGATCTGATTTGCAAGCAAAACATTTCTCACATTCTGAACATGAATATGGCTTCTCTCCTGTGTGAATTCTCTCATGTTTAACAAGATCTGATTTGCAAGCAAAACATTTCTCACATTCTGAACATGAATATGGCTTCACGCCTGTGTGAATGCTCTCATGTGTAATGAGATTTGATTTGCAAGCAAAACATTTCCCACATTCTGAACATGAATATGGCTTCACGCCTGTGTGAATGCTCTCATGTGTAATGAGATTTGATTTGCAAGCAAAACATTTCTCACATTCTGCACATGAATATGGCTTCATTCCTGTGTGAATTATCTCATGTCTAATGAGATTTGATTTGTTAGCAAAACATTTCTCACATTCTGAACATGAATATAGCTTTTCTCCTGTGTGAATTCTCTCATGTTTAACAAGATCTGATTTGCAAGCAAAACATTTCTCACATTCTGCACATGAATATGGCTTCATTCCTGTGTGAATTCTCTCATGTCTAATGAGATTTGATTTGTTAGCAAAACATTTCTCACATTCTGAACATGAATATAGCTTTTCTCCTGTGTGAATTCTCTCATGTTTAACAAGATGTGATTTCCAAGCAAAACATTTCTCACATTCTGAACATGAATATGGCTTCTCTCCTGTGTGAATTCTCTCATGTTTAATGAGATTTGATTTGTTAGCAAAACATTTCCCACATTCTGCACATGAATATGGCTTCGCTTCTTTGTTACTTTCACTTTCCTTAGCATTCTGTGTGGAACTCCTGGTACCGTCATCTGCCATAAATAAAATTGAAGTTATAAGCTTTTAATAATATAACCTCAAACATACACAGACACACATAAATCCATACAAATTCCAAAGAAAGTGTGTAGTGTTCTACTTTAAAAGGCCTATGTGACAGAAAATACCCAAAATGACATCAATTTAAAAACTGCACCCTTCGAAGTGCTCAAAACGACATTCAATAAAACATATCTACAAAAGCATATCCAGTGGCACTCAATAATATAAGGATACTTGCGCATTGCATTACTGCTGTAGGAATATTAGAAAAAAGGGATTAATACATAGGTAATGAGAAAAATGAGTAAAACGACATAGGCATTGCATTACTGCTTTAGAGATATTTGTAAAGTGAGATTCTTAGTTTATGTATTGACCAATCCATGTGAGCCCGATAACCGTGACAAGCACCTGACCAAGCACTCTGCCCTATAGCCAGGGTCTGTCCACCATCTTATTTAGCCAGGAAGCAGAAATGCAGATTTTTTAACCACACAGAGGCATTTAAGGTTAGGTTCCCAATAGAATAAGATCACCTTGTCAAGGTGATCGGGCTCACATGGATTGGCCAATACATAAGCTAAGAATCTCTCTTTGCAAATATCTCTAAAGCCAGTAATGCAATGCCTATGTCTTTTTACTCATTTTTCACATTAGCTATGTATTTATCCCTTTTTTGTAATATTCCTACAGCAATAATGCATCACAGAAATTAAAGCAATGTGGAAGGAAAAAAAAAAACATTTTAATTTTTCCCACAAAAGTGTTGCTTTACCACAAATTTTTATTTTCCCAAGGGTAAGATGAGAAAATGGACCATATAATTCTGTTGTGCAATTTCTCGTGTGTACGCCGATATCCCAGGACTCGGAAGGGAAGGAGCACCATTTGACTTTTGGAGAACAGAACTGGCTGAACTAGAGGATGCCATGTCACGTTTCTAAAGCCCTTGATGTGCCTTAACAGTGGAACACCCCACAAATTATCTCATTTTGAAATCTACACCACTGAAGGAATGTATCTAGGTGTGGAGATCATAGACGTACCCTTATATAGGGCAAGGGGTCTTTAGCAGACCCCAGCTATTATGGCGACCCATATGCACCCAATGATAAATGTTGCTGGGGGTGTTGGATATGTGGAACGTTGTACCCCATAGGCTGCGAGCTGCGAATGCTGCTGTCAAAGATTGAAAAGTTAACAGCAGTGGGTGAAGCTTACCTCCACTGAATAACTCAGACATCATCTGCTGCCAATAACGGAGACTCAGCTTCTGAGCCCGCAAGAAGCAATAGGATGTAATAATACGTTACATATCGAGAAGGGGTTAAAGAAAACCTGGCAGCTACAAAAACACTGTTTACCTGCAGATATAGTGGTAATCTGAGTACCTAGCATTTAAATGATCTCTATCTGGTTTATTAGAACAGTGTGTGACGCTAGTCACTGCATGGACAAGCCGTGAGGCAGGGTTGTCAAATGTTCTGGGGGTCAGATACAAAGAGAACATGCCATGAACTAAGGGGAAAGACAGGGGCGTAGTCAGCTCTGGGGTCAGAATATCAGGAGGATAGCGGATATGGGCAAATGGATGGTCAGAGGAGGTCCAAGGTCTCCCAGCTATAGATCAGAGCACAGATAACCAAGGCCCACGTTCGCAGGGAGCCACAGTGGCATCTGACTGTGTTCACAGGCAACCTAAAATTAGTTTCTCAGCCTCAGCTGAGTGTTTTACACTGTTTTCCTGTCGTGTGGAGTGGTTTGTGGCTTCTTGAGACTCAGTGGGCTAATTTCTTTTCAGCTGTCTTCTCCCCATTTAAGATTTGAGATTCCTCTTGTTACTGCAGATGATACCTTCAGTTTATGCTCCTGTCATTCCGGTTTTTGTGGCGATTCTTTGTGGGGTTTGCATCTCCACTCCCGGTGGGGGGGGGTTAGATCATGGTTTGGACAGGTGTTAGTGTGGCACCCCAGGGTTCAGTTGCCACAAATATACCTGTACCCGGGGCAGGGAAGGATCTCCACATCAGGTAATCCCACATACAACACTTCCACTCCAAGCCTGGAGGGGGAGCTCTACAAGCAGAGTTCAGGTGAGGTCCCCTTTAAATCCAGGTTTGGAGGCGGAGTTAAACAGACAGTTGGAGAAAAGGAGACTGTGCGAGCAGAGAGTGAGGGAAGACATCAAAATGGAGAGGGCTGTGCTTAGCCCGTACGAGCAACTGTGTGACCGCCTGAGGGGTCAGGAGTGAGGCAAAAGAGGAGTGACCGGGGAGGTGGAGCCAGATCGGTTCATCCCCAAGGAACAGCGCTGATTACCGGACACCGGCGTCAGAGTTTGTGAGGGATCTAATCTACCCAGCAATAAAGACCGGAGGCCAGGGAGACTCCAGATCTCCTGGCCGCAGCAGCACCTGAAGGCAAAGCCGCTACACAGAGCTTAGGGACCGCAGTGAGTACAGCAGTGCCCCTTAGAGAAGCTCCTGCCGCCTGCCATACAGGTGAAGACAGTGAGAGGGGGACAAGGTATAGCTACAGGCAGCCTAGTACAAAGAAGAGAGACAGCGCAGCAGGGAGGCCACACAACTAACCTGGTGCAGAGATCCTGAACTGTTCCCAGATTACCCAAAAACTGTCACATCAGAAACTGAACCCATTTTTCATAACACCTGCAAGTAAAACCTGGTCAGAGTTAATAAATTGGTGTGACGCACTTTATTTATTCATCTGAGGAGCCATAGGCTGCTGCACTAAAGTGACAGTTGAAAAGGCTGTGAGGAAAAACCGCCATATCTGTGTAGAGACTGCTAAAACTGCCCTGGGGATCCCGCTTCACCTACGGGAAGCGTAAACAACTGGCTGCCTAACCATCACCCCAGAGGTCTGACCTGCAGCCCCAGTAACCATACTGGAACCGTAGGTGGCGTCACGAAAGTTTTATTTTTTTTTAATTTTCTTTATTATTATTATTTACTGACTTTCAGCGAACACCAGGGCCATGGAACCGGGCACAGGCCCCCGTGACATAATCCCATTAACCAACACCTGGAACCGAGTACGCCACGGCCCTGGGGCGGGTCACTAGGGTTAAGCTGGAGGTCCAGACCTGGATACCATCAAGCCTACCTCTGGGATCAGGGACAGCACAAGTTCCCTAGTTTGAGGGCCCGTTTTAGGGTCCCTGCTCCAGCTATCCTGGCACCTCCATGATACTCTGGGTTTAGGACTGATTACTCAGAACAGGGAACCCCTGAAAAAACCAAGCACCTCCCAGTTTCAGATTGAACTGAGCTTTCGCTCAACAAACAGCTTGGCACGACCCGGATTCCATAGGGAGCCAAAATTGTCACTCACTGCGTACAAGACAGAGGATAGAGTGTGACACAGTAACTACAAGGAGAAAATGCAGTTACATTCTCCCAGCAGCTGCTCACTTCCAGTCACCAGCATAGTGGGAGAGGCTGAAACAGTCACCACTCACTACATAGTGGGTGCACAGTAATCAACCCTCTTGTTCCTTGGCTGACAGCCTGTGAGCGGTAAGTGTTACTGTTTCCCGCAGTGCATCGGTGACTGTATACGAGCGGCAGCAGGGAGAATGTAAAATTAATTTTCTCCTTGCAGCTGGGAATGTGACTGTTCTTGTTATTTAATGGTGACTCTTCACTGAGGAGGGTTACCTGTGGAAAGGTCTCTACTCCGTTCATCACCCCGCACATCCATTTCTCCTTTTTCCATTGTGTCTGCAGCGTTCTGCATATCTTTTCCCTGAATTTCAAAGCTGTAAAATAAATAATGTAAAAGTCACGGACAGAAGGAAAAGTCATGTGGAAGGTTCTAGATGGAGGCTTCTGCTACCAGAGCCGTGTGGCCCGAGACCAATCCATGCATGGCCTCTACGCCTCCTATATCCCCCGTGCGGCCCCAGAGTCAGTTCAGCAGGGATAGAAGCAGACGTGGCAGGGTCCACTTAGTGTGGTATATTATGACATTGGGATTTCCTTCATTGTTTGGACGCCCTAATGCTTATTTTTCCATCATTTTAGAATTGGTTTAGTCACAATGTTATATTTTTGAAAGTCTTTTTGAGGAAAATTAGTTTTATTCAATTGTTTTTCTTTAACGGGACGAACAGAGGTGTACATAGAATCATGGGACCCCATAGCGGATGTTCTAATTGGTACCCCTCCCCCAAAAAATAAAAATGTAATTAATATTCAACTGGGTCATATAAGAACCTCTCACAACTTTACAGCCCTTACAAAGTAACTTTCCTCCTAATGAAGCCCAAAGATTCCCCTTTCACTGCCCCATAATGTATAATACAAGCACTGTATGATACCTCCACAGGGACGTCCTCCACACCAGGGCTGAGGAGAAAAACGAGAAGTTTCCATCCACTCTCTATACAGACATCTGCAGGTTTTTCCCTCCACTCTCTATACAGACACATCTGCAGGTTTTTCCCTCCGCTCTCTATACAGACACATCTGCAGCTTTTTCTCACTATCTGACATCAAAATCAGAATAAAGTGAAGAAATAAATCCGGCAATCAAAATATTTTCAATTTTTTTTTTTATTTTTTAAATCCAGTGAATAAAGACCACAATGTGAGTCAATCAGTGACGTTTCGGTCCTTCCTTGGACCTTTATCAAACTCACACTATAAAGATACATAAGAAAAATACAAAGTGAATATTATGGGATATTGCAGCCGCTGGGGACGTGGCCATGATCCAATTGTGCCCATTTTCTGTTCTATAGATAAATCTTTTCTATGTTTCCACAAGTAATATGTATGATGTTTCCTCTAATATTCATGTACCGTATTTTTCGGACTATAAGACGCACCCTGGTTTTAGAGCAGGAAAGTAGAAAATAAAATTTTAAGCAAAAAATGTGGTCATGACACACTTATGGGGCGAGGATCTGCTGCTGACACTGTTATGGGTTAATGTCCCCAAATTCTCTACTAGGATACCCCATCCTGGTAATGATCCTCCTGCCTTGTATATAGAGTATATACCCCCATCCTTGCTCATATACCCCCATCCTTGCTCATAATATACCCCCATCCTTGCTCATAATATACCCCCATCCTTGCTCATAATATACCCCATCCTTGCTCATAATATACCCCCATCCTTGCTCATAATATACCCCCATCCTTGCTCATAATATACCCCCATCCTTGCTCATAATATACCCCCATCCTGCTATACACCCCCATGCTGGTATACGGCCCGCATCCTGTGGCACATAAAAAAAAAAAATAAACGTTCATACTCACCTTACCTCACTCCCTGCAGCCTCTCCTCCCGTCTGTGTCAGCAGCAGCAACGCTGAGTGGAGCCGTCCCCGTTCGCCTGCAGTACCGCGATCTCCTCCTGGCTGCCGGCGGCAAGCCAGGAGGAGATCGTGGTACTGTAGGGGAACGGGGACAGGTGAGTATACTGATTCACTGCACCCCGCGCTGATGATGATGCACGGGGAGCAGTGAATACAGCCGCACATGATCACTCCAGGCTGTAGTTGCCAGGGGTGATCATGCGGCCGGCTGTTTATCCCTCGCCCATCATCCCGTCCACCTGTCAGCGCTGAGAGATAGGTGGGAG